>NC_142804.1:60756017-60981545 GCF_049724085.1 Artemia sp. Qi Xiang Cuo | reverse complement strand
CATATTATTCTAAATGATATAGTTTGATATTGTTAAACAAAAAAGTGTCAGAATTGAATGCTCAAAGCGTTCGCTTGTCTAAGTCCAGACAGATGAGGTCTAATATGACGTTCTGATAACTTTTTTCTTACACATTTATAATTCTTAATGGAACCTCTATTTTGAAAATTGGGGGGATGTCCTCAAAAAGCAGGAGGGAGAGGACCCCTGGGTGGTTGGGGAGAGAGGTCCCTTGGAGTTTGAGATCCTTGATCACTGCTGACTCTTGACAAACCACGATTCGTTCTACTTCAAGAATATTCGATAACCTACCTAAAAAAAATCAACAAAAGAAATATCGATTTCGAAACAATTTTATTGCGTATGTGAGTATAATTACAACAATAATATATTACATATATACAATTACCAATATAACTTATTGTCCTCAATATACTTCACTATTGCATTTAAAGTGTTTCTCCAGATGTCATATATTTCCATTACAGGGGTATACACAACTTTTAACATCCTCGTCATACATAATAATAATTCACCATTCATCACCCACTTGGTGTGATCCCAATCTATATAACGAGTTTTGCTTTTGTTCTTCTTCTTCCTGGGATATCTTATACATATATTCCGAGAAGGAATATCTATCGGAACCCATCTGCTAAAAATTTGAACTTCATCCTCAGGATTGTGTATTTTATTCGGAAATATCTCACAGTTAAAATCTTCCAAATTGAATAATGGAATATTCGATTTGCATTTGACAATCAAAAGTTTATCAGTGGGTACATTGTCTTTCACGTATAGTGCTGTCACACCAAAAAAACTATATATTTCTCCAACTTCCTGTTATACCGTGGATCGATCCTTTCCCTTCTTCATAGAATGGAGGGGTCACTCTATCATATAAGCCTATTTTGTTTATAATTCGTAATGTCACACTCCACTTGTCTCTATTGTAAGCATACATATTATAGTTGATATGCCAATGATAGCGAGAGATTCCGCTATGATCTGAAGCCAACAATAAGAATTCGCATTCAAAAATTACACCGCAATCTGACTTCTTAAAAACTAATGAATTCACAATCTAGAGCACCATACATTTTTGAAGTTTCTGTATTATATCTATTCAACTGATAATCAAATTCAATTTATTGACTGAGATACAAAAGCATCAAACACCAAAGTTATAATGTGTTGAAACTGTTATCTTAGGTTTGAAGCACAAACATTATAACGAATGTTCACGAGGTGAAATTGCGTCACAGCAGATAATGCGTACGGCACTTTGATTTTGACAAGGAAATTACGTAAAATTTCATGCTGAAATTCCCCGAAGTCTTCTCTGATGTAACACCAAGTTGATTTCAATGAGTGTTTGGTCTTGTACTGGTCGTATTGTAGCTCTCTGATTGGCCTAGAAATAGGCACGTGATTTTATCCCGGTTGGAGTCAGTAATGGGTCCCTACTAACATTAAAAAAAGAGGAATATTTGCGCTAGTGGGTCATTTTTTCTGTTGTTTCTTGTTGTAGCCCAACTTTTCATATCCCCTTCCGCAGTTTTTCTACTTTGGATGCAGAACCGTTTTCAAGGGTGGTTTCCAATTCTTTGAGACAATCCGTTTTGCACTGAGAAGCCCGTTTCAGGTGGTGAAACCGAAACGATTTCTAATGCTGGTTTTGTTCAGATTGACAGCTGAGAAAGCTCGCTCAGCAGCAGCGGAAGAGTGTGGGAGAACAAGTAGGCTTAAGGTGAAATAAACGAACAGAGGAAACCGTTTTGACCCAATAACATCTTTTTGTCGTAAGGATCTGAGTCAATCGAAGTACCAAGCTCAGAGCAAAAAGGTAATCTCTTCCACTCTTGGAAGATATCTTCCAGATCAATGTCAATCAGTATATTCGGAAACTCGGTCTTAAGCGGTGCCAGGTTTGGCTTATTTTACTCTACTCCCATAGCATTGCGTGGATGATGCCTATCAAAGTTTCTTACCGATGAATACCTGGCGTCGAAAAAACGCTTTTTCGTCTCATCACAGAGCACGGTCAAAAATTTTCTACTCTCTTTTTTAAACTGAACCGCAGTAGATGGATACCTTTTCTTTGTGAAAAATCACTTCCACTCGGCCCCTACATTCAACGTCCTGGACATCGGCATAGTAGTTGGTGTCACGTGGGTTTATGAGGCGGAAATCACTTTTTTGGTATAGCTAGGCAACAATAAGTGGAATGCTATTGGCTTGCACACTTAAGAACAAATGACTATAGACAAAATGAATCTGGGTGTCTTCTGCCTGAAAGCGTTTTTTTAGCTCTTCGATATTATTCAAATTATACACCAGAAAGACAAAGTAAGACTTGAAAACCGCTTATAGCAGTTTTTTAGTATGGCACTGGGCTTCCCCGGCGTGTTGGCTTCTTTAAGATTTTCCGCACGGAAGAATAAATTCAAGTAATCCTACTGCTCCAAATTTCGAGCTACAATGGCTTGTTTAGACAATCATCGAGTTGCTATATGTCTCAAAAATCTATGTTCTTTCTATTCCATTTACTTTTGCAATTAATAAAATCTGACTGGCCCGTTTTGGGCTGCGACAAATATAGCCGTATACATCCTGACAAAAATATTCAATTTCTTTTGGCATTGTTTGCCGCACTGTGCAGGACTAGCACATATGCGAATGGAATGACATGAACAACCAAGTACAAATAAACTTGGGAAGTCTTCTGACAGCTTTGCCTAAACACCACCTTGCTCCCCTACCATTACCGATGCATTGTCTGCGGCAAATCATTTTAGGTTTGTCTTTGGAGTTCCAATTACTTGAAAAAGTAGTTTAGTTATAGCCCGGTAAATGCCTTCAGCTGAATATTGCTGAACTTCTATAAGTCACAAGAAGGAGTCTCTTACAGGAAAGCTGTCTTCCCGATCAACACCATTCAGATCAAGATGGCAAACAATTATAATCAGACTCTTTTTGTTACTCAAGTCGTGCTTTCATCAACTATTATCGAAAATTTCCGCTTCTTGATGATTTGGCAAAGGTCTTTGAAACCAACTTCACTAATAATGTCGTTCACGAAATGTGAACGACGTTAAAATTTGGATTGCACCAAAATATTTTCAAATGTACCGCATTGTAACAGGAGCTCGAAATTGTGCCAAAAACGGTACAATTAAACCATGTTGACAAAGCAGTTCAGCACTAGAGAGGGTCAAAATTAAGCAGATTTTAAATCCCTTTACGCGGATAATACCCGCCCCCCTCCCCCTTCCTCTCTACTCAAAGTTCTGTAGCAAAACTATTATTAAAGTATGTTGCAAAATTGTTGTCAAAACATAAATAGTAATGCCAAATCTTATCATTTATTCAGAAAAAGAAACAACTCTACATGGGCACCCATAAGGGGGGGGGGTGCTCAAGCCCCCCTGGTTGAGTGACGCTGCCTTATATTTTTATATTTTCGTTTCAAGAATTCTATTATACAACTAGATCCCGATGCCGTGCCGATAAGGGAAGATTGGCGTTGGCGGGGGTAAAAAAATAGTAGCAACGGCACGCCGCTGGCACGATCATTGTCCACCACAAACATTTATGTTTTGGTAAGTCTTTCTTAAATTCCAGCTTTAATCTTTGTCATATTTTGGCCTATTCACGAGTTAGAAACTTCACGAGTCGCTGGCTGGACGCTCGTCTTCTTTGTTATTCATCAAGAGAAGTAGAAATCTGGTAGAAACGAAATTGCTGTAGCATTTCAGAACCCTTGTAAAATATTTGAAATTTCTAACAGCTTTGTATTCCTAACATAATTAATTAACGAAATTAGTAGTAATTTTTTTCATCGAGCAACCGTCACCATCGAAAATAACTGTCACCATTTACATCACAGGTGGGTCGGTAGGAAAACCTTCCCTTTAGCGTTCATACCATCAAACACCCAGAAGGGATTTGGAAGGGAGAAACATCCAGAAACATCCAGAAACATCCAGAAGGGAGGGAGAATGGGTATATCCCCTTCCAATCCAGATTGGTTTGATAATGAAGGTTTGTGCTCTTAAATGCAGACCAACCAAAGGTTTTTTAGCCCATTAAGCTGGTGGCAGATTGCCAAGCCCATCAGAGGTTCTAACTCAAGCCCCATCCCTACATGTAGAGCCATCCTCTCACCCAATGCTTTCAGTAAGCCCTGTGATTTTGCAGCCACTTTCAACTAGGATAGTCACACCTGGATAGGTACAACCACATATCAGCACCACCAAGAAAACAAAATGCTTCAAGGAAAAAATGAGGGCAGAGCAAAAGTGCTCACTGATACATCAATGAACGCCAATAATGAAGCTCTTTGCTACAATGAAGGAAAAGAAGAGGTGGAAAATAAAAAATACAGAGACACAGAAACAAACAGAAAAACAGAAACAGGATGTGAAGAGATTTGGTGTGAAGACAGCACTGAGGGTGAAAATGAAATGAAACTGGAAAGGTTCAGACTTTGACTGTTGATGAGAACTCAGACAGTTCTTTTGGGTAAGATAGTGAAAATAATTTGAACTTAGTTTTGATTCGAACAGTTGGAAAGTTTGTAAAAGTCATCTATGAGGGCCATTAGGGAGAGGGTAGAACGTACTGCAGAGGTCAGTGTGATGACTATGAGTGGTGGGATAGGTGATGTCTGAAAGTAGCTTGAACAGCCACATCACATCTACTACAT
Source organism: Artemia sp. Qi Xiang Cuo (assembly GCF_049724085.1). Classification (NCBI taxonomy): domain Eukaryota; kingdom Metazoa; phylum Arthropoda; class Branchiopoda; order Anostraca; family Artemiidae; genus Artemia; species Artemia sp. Qi Xiang Cuo. The sequence continues at coordinate 60,976,837 of NC_142804.1, read as the reverse complement.
GAAAGAGGATTTAAGGCAAAACCCCCCAGCACGCGGACAGTGTGTGATCTTGTACAAAGTTTTTGACAAAAATGTATTTTCCCTAAACAAGGACAGCATGTTCTTAATCTTGGACCAGATGCAGATAGTTGGGATTGGCTGACTATGATCCTATAGCTAAGCCTATTGAAATATGAGAAGTACCCCCTAAATACGTTTAAACGCACAGATAGCTGGTATTTTAAACGCACAGATAGGTGGTTTATAAGTGCAGCTACTAATCATAGGCAGCGCAATCGCGCTGCCTAAGTAAAGAACGATGATGGCACAATGTATTATTTTTTTTTGTTTCTTTGACCAGGGCACTTTGTATCGAAAGAGATGTCGTAGAAACGTCAAAAAGGGCTCATTCGATTGGAAATTGGAGTGGCTTCTGCCCTTTTCAATAGTCGAAAGTGATTGGAATACAACTAACACCCCTTCCACGCCCACCATTTCCCAAAACACATTCAATCAAAATTTTGAGATAGCCATTTTGTTCAGCGTAGTTGATTTCCAGATAGAAACTATATTTTTAAGGAGGACACTTCCCACAACCGTCAGGGCAAGGATTGTAAATTATACCCTGGGGGCATATAAGGTTTTTATAGAAAGTGTTGTCGTAGAAACTTCAAAAACGGCTCATTTTATTGGAAATCAAAATGGCTAATGCCCTTTTTAATAGTCGAAATTTATTGGAAGGCAACTAACACGCCTTCCACGCCCACCATTTATCCTAACACTTGCAATCAAAATTTTGAGATGGCTATTTTGTTCAAAGTAGTCGAAAGATCCGGAAATTATATCTTTGAGGGTGAAACTCCCCCCACAGCCCTCAGGGTAAGGGTTTTAAGTTATGCCCTGGGGGCATATAAGGTTCGTCTAATAAGATGTGTTTGTCCAAGTGTGTGTCCAATAAGAGAGTCATGCATACTCCCGCCATTTACCCATGCCCCAGCCATTTAAACATGTGCCTCTCAAATCGCGCTGCCTAAGTAAAGAACGATGGTGGCACAATGTACTATTTTTTTTGTTTCTTTAGACCAGGGCACTTCGTATCAAAAGAGGTGTCGTAGAAACTTCAAAAAGGGCTTATTCGATTGGAGTTGGAGTGGCTTCTGTCCTTTTTAATAGTCGAAAGTGATTCGAAGGCAACTAACACCAGTTCCACGCCCACCATTTCCCAAAACACATCCAATCAAAATTTTGAGATAGCCAATTTGTTCAGCGTAGTTGATTTCCCGATAGAAATTATATTTTTGAGGAGGACACTCCCCCACAACCCTCAGGGCAAGGATTGTAGTTATACCCCGAGGGCATATAGAGTTTTTATAGAGAGTGTTGTCGTAGAAACTTCAAAAAGGGCTAATTTGATTGGAAATTTAAATGGCTAGTGCCCTTTTTAATAGTCGAAAGTATTTAAAAGGCAACTAACACCCCTTCCCCGCCCACCATTTATCCAAACACATGAAATCAAAATTTTGAGATGGCCGTTTTGTTCATTTAGTTGAAAGATCTGGAAATTATATCTTTGAGTATGACACTCCCCCCCCCCCAAAAAAAATAAACCCTCAGGGTAAGGGTTGTAAGTTATGCCCTGGGGGCATATAAGGTTTTTATTGAAAGCTTTATCGTAAAAACTTGCGAAACGGGTCATTCGATTGGAAATTCAAAGGGCTAGCGCCCTTTTTAATAGTCGAAAGTGATTTGAGGGAAATTAACCCCCCTCTTACGTTCACCTTTTCCCCAAACACATCCAGTCAAAATTTTTAGATAGCCATTTTGTTCAACGTAGTTAAAAGTTTTAGAAAATAGGTCTTTGAGGATGATAGTTAAAAGTTTTAGAAAATAGGTCCTTAGAGCCCTCGGGGCAAGGGCTGTCAGTTATGCCCTAGGGGCATATAAGATTTTATAGATAGTGATGTTATAACAACTTCAAAACAGGCTCATTTGATTGGAGATTAGCAGGGCTTTTACCCTTTTTAATAGTCGAAAGTGATTGGAGGACAACTAAAACCTCTCTCACATCCACCATATCCCCAAACACATCCAATAAAAATTTTGAGATAGCCTTTTTGTTCGACGTAGTTAAAAAGTCTGGAAATTATTTTTTTCGGATGGCACGCCCCCCGCAGCCCTTAGGGTAAGGGTTTTAAGTTATGCCCTGGGGGCATATATGATTTTTTTTATAGAAAGCACTGTCGCAGAAACTTCAAAAAGGAATCATTCGATTGGAAATTGAAAAGGCTAGTGCCCTTTTTAGTAGTCGAAAGTGATTGGAGGGCAAGTAACCCCCATCTCACGCCCACCATTTCCCCAAACACATGCAATCAAAATTTTGAGATAAACATTTTGTTCAACGTAGTTCACAGGTCCGAAAATTATGCCTTTGAGGATGACAACCCCCTCACAGTCCTCAGGGCAAGGGTTGTAAGTTATGCCCAGGGGCATATAAGGATTTTATAGAAAGTGTTGTCGTAGAAACTTCAAAAAACGCTCATTCGATTGGGAATTGAAAGGGCCAGTGCCCTTTATAAAAGTCGGAAGCGATTAGAGGGCAACTAATCCCCCTCTCACGCCCAAACACATCCAATCGAAATTTTGAGACAGCTGTTTGGTTTAATGTAGTTGAAAGTTCTGGATGTTAGGTCTTTGAGGATGACAACCCCCTCACAGCCCTCAGTTCAAGGGTTGTAATTTATGCCCTGGGGACATATAAGGTGTTTATAGAAAGCGTTGTCGTAGAAACTCAAAAAGGTCTCATTTGCTTGGAAATTGAAAGGGCTACTGCCCTTTTTAACAGTCGAAAGTGATTGGAAGGCTTTCAATTTTCAGAGAGAACGCTGTAGCGTTGCCTAGAGTAAAGGCCATACGGCTCCAATGTTTTATTATTATTTATTTTTTTTCCCAGAGGCACTTCATATGGAAGGGGTTGTCGTAGAAACTTCAAAGGGGGCTCATTCGAATGGAAATCAAGAATTCTAGTACCCTTTTTAATAGTCTTAAAGGATTGGAGGGCAACTAGCCCCCCCATGCCCATCATTCTCCCAAACACATCCAATCAAAATTTTGAGATAGCCATTTTGTTCAGCGTAACTGATTTCCAAATAGTAACAGTATATTGGTGGAGGAAACTCCCCCAAAACCCTCAGGGCAAGGGTTTTCATTTATACCCTGGGGGCATAAAAGGTTTTTATAGAAGGCGCTGTGGTAGAAACTTCAAACAGGCTCATTCAATTTTAAATTAAAGGGCTAGTAGCATTTTTATTATTTAATAGTTATTCGAGGGTACCTAGCCCCCCCCCTCATGCCCATCTTTCCCCCACACATATCAAATCAAAATTTTGAGATAGCCATTTTATTCAGCGTAGTTCATTTCACGTTAGAAAATATGTTTCCAGGAGGACACTCCCCCTCAACCCTCAGGGCAAGGGTTTTAAGTTATGCCCTGGGGGCATAAAAGGTTTTTATAGAAGACGTTGTCGTAAAAACTTCAAAACAGGCCCATTCGATTGGAAATTAAAGGGCTAGTGCCCTTTTTAATATTCGAAAGTGATTGGAGTGCCACTAGGCCCCCGCCCCCCCCTACACCCAATCATTTCCCCAAACATATCCAATCAAAATTTTGAGATAGCCATTTTGTTCAGCGTAGTTGATTTCCAGATAGAAAATATATTTTTGAGGAGGGCACTCCCCCACAACCCTCAGGGCAAGGGTTTAAAGTTGTGCCCTGGGGGCATATAAGGTCTTTATAGAAGGCGTTGTTGTAGAAACTTCAAAAAAGGCTCATTCGATTGGAAGTTCGAAAAGCTAGTGCCCTTTTTAATAGTCGAAAGTGATTGAAGGGAAACTAGCCTTCCATCCACGCCCACCATTCCCCCAAACACATCCAATCAAAATTTTGAGATAGCTATTTTGTTCAGCGTAGTCAATTTCCAGATAGAAAACATGTTTTTGAGGAGGACACTCCTTCACAACCCTCAGGGCAAGGGTTTTAAGTTATGCCCTGGGGGCTTATAAGGTTTTTATAGAAGGTGTTGTCGTAGAAACTTCAAAAAAGGCTCATTCGATTGGAAATTCAAAGGGCTAGTACCCTTTTTAATAGTCGAAAGCGATTGGAGGGCAGCTAGAACCCCCACCACGGCCATCATTTCCCCAAACACATCCAGTCAAAATTTTGAGATAGCCAATTTGTTCAGCGTAGTTGATTTCCAGATAGAAAATATGTTTTTGAGAAGGAAACTCCCCCACAACCCTCAGGGCAAGGGTTTTAAGTTATGCCCTGGGGGCATATAAGGTTTTTATAGAAGGCGTTGTCGCAGAAACTTCAAAAAAGGCTCATTCGATTGGAAACTCAAAGGGCTATCGCCCTTTTTAATAGTCAAAAGGGATTGGAGGGCAACTAGCCCCCCTCCCCCCTCACGACCATCATTCCTTCAAACGCATCCAATCAAAATTTTGAGACAGCCATTTTATTAAACGTAGTTTTAAGTTCTGAAAATTAGGTCTTTGAGGATGACAACTCCCCCACAGTCCTCAGGGCAAGGGTTGTAAGTTATGCCATGGGGGCATATAAGGTTTTGTATAGACAACGTTGTCGCAGAAATTGCAGAAAGGGCTCATTCGATTGGGAATTTAAATGGCTAGTTCACTTATTAATAGTCGAAAGTGATTCTAAGGCAACTGACACCCCTTCCACGCCCCACCACTTCCCCAAACACATCCAGTCAAAATTTTGATATAGCCATTTTGTTCAACGTAGTTGAAAGTTCTGAAAATTATATGTTTGAGCAGGACATCCCCCCCAAAGTCTTCAGGGGCAAGGGTTATAAGTTATGCCCTGGGGGTATATATGGTTCTCATGGAAGAAATGCTCGTATAAACTTCAGAGAGGGCTTATTTGATTGGAAATTGAAAGTTGTAGTTCACTTTTAAAGCGTCAAAAGATATTGGAGGGTAACCAGCCCCCCCCCCAAAGCCACACAATAAAAATTTTAAGATAGCTATTTTGTTAAAAATTGTTCAAAGATCATATAACAAAAATTCCGACGTCGACACAATCCACCCGGGCCGGGGAGCAGGCGTTGTAAGTTATGCCCTGGGGGTATATATGGGTCTTTTGGAAGGGATGCTCGTATTAACTTCCAAGAGGGATCATTTGATGGGAAATTGAAAGTTCTACTTCACTTTTTAAGAGTCAAAAGAGATTGGAAGGCACCTAGCCCCCCCCCTCCATGCCCTTTTTTCCTCAAACCCATCCAATAAGAACTTTGAGACAGCTTTTTTTTAAAATAGTTCAAAGACCATGTAACGAAAACTAAAGGGTCAACACAGCCCCCCAGGGCCAGAGGGCAGGTGTTGTAAGTTATGCCCTGGGGGAATATATGGTTCTTATTGAAGGGATGCTCGTAAAAAATTCAGAGATGGCTCATTTGATTGGAAATTGAAAGTTCTAGTTAAGTTTTTCAGAGTCAAAAGAGATTGGAGGGTAATTAGCACCCCCGCGTCTCTTTTCCCCCAAATGCATCCAATAGAAATTTTTAGATAGCCATGAAGTTGAAAATTGCTCAAAAGTCAGATAACAAACACTCAGGTGTCGTCAAAACCCCCCAGGGCCTGGGGGCAGGCGTTGTGTCATGCCCTGGGGCATATATTGTTCGTATAAAAGGGATGCTCGTATAAACTTCAGAGAGGGCTCATTTGATTGGAATTTCCAGCTCACTCTTTAATAGTCAAAAGAGATCGGAGGGAAGCTAGCCCCCCCCCCACGCCTTCTTTTTTTGAACCCATCTGATGAAAATTTTGAGACATACATCTTGTTTAAAAAAATAATTCAAAGAAGGGATAAGAAAAACGCTGGTATCAATACAACCCCCCAGGGCACAGGCGAAGGCGCGCTAAGTTATGCCCTAAGGGCATGTATTGTTCTTATGAAAGGGATGATCGTATAAACTTCAGAGAGAGTTAAACTACCCCCCCCCCACGTACTTTTTTTCCACAAACCCGTCCGCTACAAATTTTGAGATAGCCAGTGTTTTGGAAATTGTTCAAAAATTAGATAACATAAACGCCCCCCAGAGCCCAGGGGATAGGTGTTGTAAGTACTGTCCTGGGGGCGTATATGGTTCTTATGAAAGGGATGCTCGTATAAACTTCAAAGGGGACTCATTTGATTAGAAATTGAAAGTTCTAGTTCAATTTTTAAGAGTCAAAAGATATCTGAGTGCAACTAGCCCCCCCCCCCCACACACACCCTTTTTCCCCCAAGATCATCCGATAAAATTTTTATAATAGTCATTGCATTAAAAATAGTTCAAAGGTCAGATAAGAAAAATCCCTGTGTCGATGGAACCCGCCAGGACCCGGAGGCAGGCGTTATGAGTAATCCTCTAGGGGAATATTTAGTTCTTATGGAAGGGATGCTCGTATAAACTTCGGAGATGGCTCATTTGATTTGAAATTGAAAGTTCTTGTTCACTTTTTAAGAGCCAAGAGAGATCGGAGGGCACCTAGCACTACCCCCCCCTCCTCCACGCCCTAAATGCATCAGATAAAAATTTTGGGATAGACATTTTGTTAAAAATAGTTCAAAGTTCTGATAACAAAAGACTCTGGTGTTGACACAGCCCCCCAGGGCCCGATGGTAGGCGTGGTAAGTTATCCCCTGGAGGCATATATGGTTTTTATGGAAGGGATGCTTGTAGAAAATTCCTAGAGGGCTCATTTTGTTGGAAATTGATAGTTGTAATTCACTTTTAAGAGTCAAAAAAGATTGGAGGGCAGCTAGCCTCCCCAACACTCCATTTTTTTTTTCAGAGGCACTTCATATAAAAGAGGTGGTCGTAGAAACTTCAAAGGGGGCTCATTCGATTGGAAATCGAGAGTTCTGGTGCCCTTTTAAGAGTTAAAAGTAAACGGAGGGCAACTGCCCCGCATGCCCTTTTTCCCCAAATACGTCTGATAGAAATTTTGAGGTAGCCATTTTGTTAAAAATAGTTCAAATATCATATAACAAAAACTCCTTTACTTATGGTCATTTCGTTAAAAATAGTTCAAAGATCAGATAGGAAAAATTCCTGTTTCGACACCCCCCCCCCAGGTCCGGGGCAGGCGTTTCAAGTATGGCTCTAGGGGCACATATGTTTCTTATGGAAGGTGTGCTCGTATAAACTTCAGAGAGGGTTCATTTGAATGGAAATTAAAAGTTGTAGTTCATTTTCTCAGAGTGAAAAAAGATCAGAGGGCAACTAGCCCCTCCCGCCCTCCACGCCTTTGGGTGTATCGGATGGATAAACCCATCCGAAAAAAATTTCAGGTGACCATTTTGTTAAAAATAGTTCAAACATCAGATATTAAAACTTCAGGGTCGACACAGCCCCCCAGGGCCCAGGGATAGGCGTTGTAAGTTATACTCTGGGGATATATAGAAAGTTCTAGTTCACTTTTAAAGAGTCAAAAGAGACCGAAGCTTAATCTAGTCCCCTCACGCCCTTTTTCCCCAAACCCATCCGATAAAAATTTTGAGATAGCAATTTTGTTAAAAATACTTCAAACATCAGGTAAAAAAACTCAAAGGTTGACACAATCCCATTTTTTCACTTTGATATTGTTACTTTGATATCGGTTTTGTTACTTTGATGAATATTTGATTTTTTTTTTAAGTTTGATTTTGAAATAAGGAAATTTTAAAAACTTGAAATTTTTTGCAATCAAAAACAAACAACAATTAATTAAAACAAACTTTCCGAAAAATAAGTTTTTCAAGGAAAAGTAAAGGCCATTTTAAACTTAAGCTCAGCAGATACAAATACCTTTTAAAATTAAACTCAAAATGACCAGAAATTACTATTAAAGAATAAATGAAACCCAAAACGAACAGAAATTAAATAAACAATCATAGCAAAACGTACAAAAAGTAATAATATAAATGAATAAAATAGATCTTAAGCGAGCACACTACATCAATAGTGTTTGTACACGCTGAAGAACAAGACTTAGATCATCTCCCTATCTCACTTACTCTTACGCTGAATTTAAACCCTGCAAGTATTTGTAAAGTACCATGGTCTTCAAAATGCTTTGAAAAAGTAATTGGAAGAAAGCTGATGTTCCTCTCTAGGCGTTTGCTCTAACAAGCCTGTTGTCTGCTATACGAGTTCCCTATCATCTGCTTCAGAGCTCTATACAAGTGAATTGCAAAAAGGACCTGGATTACTATTATAATCAAATAATTAAATGTTTAAAAGATGCCGAGGCAGTTGCAGTGCCACTGCAGCGTGTTAGATGTGGTACGCAAAAACCTATTTGGTCTTTAGATCCTAATTTAAAAACTTTGAAAAATAAAGATAAGTTTTGGTTAAAAGTCTGGAATGAATGTGATAGACCGCCTGGTGGAATTGTATCTGACCTTAAGCGTAAGACGCGCAGTGAATATAACAAATATCTTAAGTCAATGCGTTATCGTGGTATGGATTTTCCAGTGTCAAAGAGAAAATGGCGAAAAGTTATTGATTCTGAGTCGATTAGAAGTGATGTGCCAAGTAATGATTGTCTTCTTGCATCTGCTTGGCATGGCCATTACTCGTCTATTTTTTCTAATTTTAATTACAGTGCGCATTCTTTGTATACTCATTATCTTTCTGCTATTTTTTGTACCCCTCTATCTCAGCGTCTTTGTGTTCCCATTTCTCTTTCATCCGTAGTTGAAGCAATTAAGAAACTTAAATCAGATATAATGTTGGTAATGATGGTATATCTAGATTTCACCTTTTATTAGATTGCTCCCCCTTATTGACCATATACACCTACTTCTTGAGATGTGTATTTGTACTTCTAGTGTACCGGAGGGTTGTTTGGGTGGAAATGCTTCTTCAATTTCCGAAAAGAAGTATTCTTTTTTAATTTGCTCTTCCTACCGACAAGCTACTGTCTTTTGCGCTTTTAGTGAGGTTCTTGAGCATGTATTACTACCTTTTGTGACTAATAATATGCTTGAGAGAGATAACCAGTTTGGATTTAAGCCCGGGTTAGGTTGTCAACACGCACATCGTGTATTAACTTCTTTGTTCCTTGAAAATTTTTCTAAAGGGAAGGAGTATATATCTTTGTACTTTAGATTTATCAAAAGCTTTTGATAGTGTATGTCATAGTCAACTTTTTTCTGCTCTTCGTGGTTGCGGTGTCAGTCTATCGGTTATTTTACTTCTTAATTTCTAGTACCCTAATTCTTTTCTTCAATTGAAATCTGTACCAGCATCTATTATTAAACTAGAAAAAGGCTTAAGGCAAGGTGGAGCTTTATCCCCCACCCTGTTTAATTTATGTATTACAGGAGTTCTGGGAAAAATATCGGCTACCTATCTCTCCAGTTCATCTGATGTTTCATACCTGGCTTACGCTGATGATCTGCTTCTTATAAGCCGTACAAAAACTGGTTTATCTAACATGGTTTCTCGTGTTGCCACTTCTTTTTCAGACATAGGACTTTCTCTTAATGTAGATAAATGTAAATTTCTTTCTTTTAATAACACTTCTAGTACTTCCCTTCGCTGTAGTGGCTTTACAATCCCTCTCGTAGATTCTCTTCGATGGCTCGGTATTTCTATTACTAATAGTCTTCCGAGCTTGCGCCAGCGCACAGTCTCCGATATTAGTAAGAAAATTAAATTAGGATATGCTAAGATTGTTGCCAATAGAGGTAAATATAATAAACTCGCGTTGGCCAAGCTCTACTCAACTTTTTGTGACCATTCAATTCTTTTTGCTTCTGGAATTTTTCCCCTTCTTAAGAAAAATGACTTAAAAAGAATCCGGATTAATTATTTTAGATTTTGTAAATTTTCGTTGTTTCTTCCACCTTGGACAAAAAACCGGGTAATTATTAATAAATTTCTTGTTCCTAATATTACTGAAAAACTGGAAGCACTACACAGAAAACTTTCAAATACTGCTTCTATCCGTTTTTCTCCGTACCTCCGTACTCCAAACCTGGGAAAAACCTTATCAGGTTTTTTCAGTCGTAAGTTTTTTTTTCTTTTATTTTTTTAATTGTTTTTCTCTGTTTGGTCACTCTACATTTTTTAGTATTGTACAGAGTGAGTAAAAATCAAAAAATGATAATAATAATGACGCTTGTGTCCATATTTCTGCATATTACTGCTTATTAGATTCTGCATGTTGTGAGTTTTTTTTCTCTCTTCTTCTTTCCCCCCTCCTTTCATGTTATTTCTTTTTTGTTATAGTTTCTTTTAAATTTTTATGTGTTACTCTGTAACTGGTAATCTTTGATTTCTATATTGATTTGTGTTGCATGTTATGTGTTTTTCCTCGTGATACTCCACGTATTGTACCTCTGTACAGTTTGGGTTAGAAATAAATAATAATAATAATAATAATTAATGTGAAACTTTAAGTAAATTTTAAGAGGGATGACTAAGACAATCAAAACACACTATGTCCTTGCTGGTTGCGCATAAGGGAATATCAGCAGTATCTAAACAGCAGTTTTAAGGTATGCAGAAGCGAAACTGGAAGACAGCCATCTCTTTTCCTCCTTGCCCTTTTTAGGTGCCCCCTCTGATCAACATTGATTGAAAATTTACATTTTTTTTTGTTCAACCTACCAAAAAGACTGGAGGGCAACTAACCCCCATCCCACGCCCTTTTTCACTCAATGACATCTGATCAAAATTATAACATTCATCATAGTTGAAAGGTCCATAGTTGGGGGGGGGGTAAGAACTAAGTTTAATTTTTAAGATTCTCAATTTTTTTATCAAATATATAATAAGGATATTCTATTTCTTAAAAAATACTTAGAAGCTAAGGGGGTTTATGTAGAAAAACAAACAAAACTCACAAATCAAATCTCTTGATCACTCGCAAATGATGTGCTTTGTGCTCTTGAAATGTATATAAAGATGACGTACTAATTTGAATATTTCTTTCATAACTTTAGGCTCTAAGCAAATTTTATCAAACTTATATCTATCTAGATCCTTTTTTCAGGCCAGAAATCCCAGGATACCAATTTCCACAAAAAAAAAACAACAAAACATTGAGCTGTTTTCAAGAAAAAAATTATACTTGCATACTTATATACAAGGACAGTTGTTTGTTTAAAGTGATTTGATTTGTGAGTTTTGTTTGTTTTTCTACCTAAACCTTCTTGGCTTCTAAGCATTTTTTAAGAAATAGAATATCGTCAAATACATATTTTTATTATATCTTTGATAAAAGAAAATAATAAATCTAAAAAATTAAGGTTAATTCTAAACCCCCCCCCACCCCTAATGTGCAAATATACAGCCAAAGTTATACATCTTTCCTGTGTTTTCATTGTCTTGATTTCGACAGCATTGATTCAATTTACGGGTAAACGGGTTGAAACAAGAATGATGCATGGCAAAATGCTTGGGAAATATACAGTTTAAGCCATATACTTGCACATTAGGGGCGGAAGGTTAAAATACTACGGAAGCACCTTCAAAATTTATCAACTGCAATTTCTCTGCATATTCTGAATTGGAATTGTTTTCTTAACAAGCTTCCTTCTCAATTGCCCCAACTCTAGGTTTTTACTGAATTTCGATATTTTAAATGTGAAAGTAGCTAGCAACATAACATTTGAGTGACATTTACTTATCTGGGCTATGATTTCATTTTCTCTCAAGTTTTCTATCATATATACTTTGAATATACAATTACAATACCTTGTGACAGCATAGTGGATGTAGCCGTCTCTTGAAAGTTTCGGGACTAACGTTCGATCCCGGCCGTGTAAGGAAGTTAATTGTTACTTGAAATCCTATAATTTTTTTTAATTTAATAATTTCGTATTTGTAAATATTTCTAAAAGCAAAGTTTTTAGCAGTTTGGTCAAATATTTCATTAATTGGAATTAAGAATTTCAAAAATTACTTCTTTTAAATGTTAAATTTTTTGCATATATGTGAAGAGAAATACTGTTAAACTTAGAAAAAAATAAAATAGCTAGTATTTCTCAGTGAAAAAAAAAATCTAATTTATTAGAAAAGACTTGAATTTCACTTTAAGCTTTGCTTGAAGACACAGAATAATACGGAAGTGTCTTAATATCTTCTAATTGTATTTTTAGTTTTTTTTAGGTTACGTGTCTTTAAGACATAGGGGAACACCGGATTGTGATTGTTTGTGGTAAAACTGAAAAAGGAAATCTCTTTCTTTACAATACTACTAAAGGGAAGTTTATATTTCCAGCTGTTGTGACAAAAAGCGTGATTTTTATTTTCTGTTTTATTTATTATTTATTTATTCTCCAACCCGTCACTACAAAAAAAAGCAAGAAGACGGAGTACAACATAATACACAAAAAAAGAAAAGAGAGAAAAATCAAACAAAAAAAAAACAGCAAAACAATACAGAACAAATACTTAAAAGCACTACTTAAGCTCTACTTAAAAGCGAGACTGCTGCCGCAGGAGGGACGAACACTCGTGCAACAGCCTTGCATTAAAATTAACAATCTGTTTTATAACGGCCTGAAAAGGTTCTGTAACTTTATAACAAAGGCTAATATACGAGTTACGCGTCCAAAAAGGTAGTCTCAACAGATACTTTGCATAACGAAAGTAGTAGGACCGAATTTGCTTAATGTCTGATTTCTGAAGCATTCTCCAGAAAGGTGCAATATACAGAATATGCGGCAGCAGAGTTGCGTTATACAACCTAGCTAAAATCGTGCGATTAAAACAGAGTTTGTTTGGCACAAAGTTACCATATGACGCCGAAATACGCTTTTGCAGGTGGCTAACTATGAGCGAGCGGGTAGCTCGCACGGAAATACCGACAGGAAGGCCCAAATAAGTTAACGAAGACACTGGCTTAACAGTAATATCACCAAGTCTGATAGATACATCAGTGGAATCTTTCCAATTAAAAAGAACAATCTCAGAATTAGCTGCATTGAAACTAAGACCAATTTTCCGGTACTCATTATTTAACGTTTTAAAATTCCCCTCGGGGCGCACAATGGTCCGACAAGGCATAAACACATCATCAGCATAAAAGACGAGGCTTAGATTCAAACTGCGAACCATGGATGAACATTCTATTTACGATTGTGGCTCTATTGTTGCATAATTGAAAAAAAAATCAGGTAAAACAATAGATTCCTGTATCAATCCCTTATAAACCGGTAAGACGACATAAATATCACTCATACCAGGAATATAAATACGGACCACAAAATTACCTTATGAATCCCGATACGCTCCTATCACCGAAGGGTTGACCCCCCTCTTATATGCCAAATACAAAATATACTCGTGGACGGGTGAATCAAATGCACGGTGCACATCATGGCTACCAAGAACTACAGATTCACTAGTTGCATCAGCATCCAAAAGTATAGCACATAGAGCTAACAGGACATGACCACACCCTAGTCCCTTCTGAAAGCCAAATTGCTCCGAAGGAACGTAACATTTTGACCGAATTTCATCGCATGTTAGCAACTCAAATAACTTACAAAAAATATTCGACACAGTAATGGGTCTATACGAGCTGCAAAGGTGGGGAGGTTTACCTCGCTTTAACACAGGGATCAGTTTACCTTCGCAGAAAGATTTTGGCACTATTCCAGAGGAGAATATCATTTGGTACAGTAAGCTCAGGTGGTTAATCAGAAGATCACTACTAAAATCAAGAGCAGCCCCGCAGATACCATCAGTACCCTTACTGAATTTCTATTTCAACTTCATTATAGCAGAGATAATCATTCTTCGTATCACAACAAAATCACTATTGGTATGGCATTATAAACTGCAGTTAAGCTTTTCAGCATGTTTTGCACTAAGATTGAAAGAGGGAGGTGCAAACTCTCAGTGGTAATGGTCTTCCCAGAGATCTTCACCAGGAACAGAATCCGGCGTAGCATAACGTTTGAGTCGCAGGGCATGTTTCCACAGGGCACTAGGATTTTGGTTCATACTTTCAGAAAAATTTGCTATGCAATCGCTCCTGTGCTTGTTTAGAGATTTGGCAAATACATGGTTTGTGTGTTTCCGGACACAGTTAACCCAGCCTGTTCGAGGTTATCACAATCAAGCCAGACTTGGAACCAAAACTTAGATTTCTGACATGCAGATTTCAGTTCGGAGTTCCGGAACCAACCTTGAATTTGCGTTCCACGCCTGATTTTCACTGTCGACAGAGCAGCTTTTATGCTGCATTTATTGGCATGGCAAATAAGAGCACAATAAATTTCTATAAGCACACGAGCATCGTCACGAGAAATACCTGATTTTTGTAAAAGAATGAAAGGGATCTTAATCTTGCGAAGGATTGTATCACAGACCGACTGGAAAGATGACGCGTCTGTCTTTTCCCACTCTTCTTTAACAAACCAGACTGGAATCTCGGCTGTAAGGGCAGCAGCAGAAATTTTTACGTTGACAGTTTTCGGAAAATGATCAGAAGTGTATGTTGAAGAGAGGACTTTCACTTGGTTTTGGGACAGATTTCCTGATGCTAAAACGTCATCGATATTACTAGTGGCCCCAGTATGATGAAGATAAGTTGCGTCACGATTTTTTATTAGAACCTCTAGGTCACTGGCAAGCTGCAGGATAAGATTTAATCGACTTGAGGTCAAGTCACATTAGTCACAATTAAAATCACGAATCAGGAGCTTTTCGGGCATAGCATTGCGGGTAACATATTTTGCAAGACGTTTGGCCGCGAGAGCAAAGCATTTTTCAGATTTTTTGGACTTGTAATCTGTCGGAAGGTAATTGTTAATAAAGGTCAGATTCGCAATTTGAATAGCGATATGATTGGCTGAGGCCTCCACGAGGACGCTGGGAAGTGCTTTGTGAACTAGGGTAGCAATGCCGTCAGAGGGTCTGCCGTGGGTTGGATGACATTAGGTTGGCAAAAAAAATAACACGTGGGAATCAGAGAATTCAAGGATCTCCTTATTGCACTCAATTAAGAAATGTTCTTGCAAACATAGCACGTCGTAATTCCTCAAGAATTCTTCAATTACAGGGAACTTATTAAGAGCATCGCCATGTATATTCCAGGAAATGACGCTAATTTCCATGGTTAGGCTTCTCTGCAATCACTTTTTGGTTTTCAGGGCATCTTACGTGATAGCAAGTGTGAGACCACAAATCACAAGCTACACAACTCATCCGCTTTGTACAGGGGCTGTCCTTTGATGAAACGTGTTCAGGACTCGCGCATCGGCCACAGACAGCTTCATTTGTGCGTGAAGCGGCTTTATGCCCATTTTTATGGTACTTGTAACACAGAGGCAAAAAAATGAAGCTTTTCACATTTAATCGTTCTATTCCAGCTATTGGTGGGCTGTCGACGGCAAGTTTGACGTCAGCTGCGGTTTCGAAATAGAGTTCAAATGCCTGTGCAGTACCACAACGTTTAACCTCAATTACGCCCATGAAGAGGGCCTTCCATTTCCTCCTCTATAACATCCCGAGACACTTACGTAACGATACCGATATATGATGGGGCCTTTGCACGGGCTTCCAAGTTTGGACCTGACTTTGCTATTTTTTCGGCGATGCGTGTGGCGGCCTTTTTATTCTTAAAAAGCAGCTTAGTTTCAGTTTTAAAACGTTTCAGCTCAACAACTTCATCCCAGTCATTTTCGCACAATTGGGTAATAAACTTCTTGTGGGACTCGGGAGTTTTAATTCACGTGGAAAGTGTTTTATGACTACTGTAGTAATAAGTAAATGTAGTAGAAGCGTAGGATAACTGTAGGGGAGGGAGGACGGAGGTTTTTGAAGTCTGGGTAAGTAGTTGACGGAATTTTTGCTGGTTTTGCGATTCTATAAATCCGTTTACCTTTCTGCACATCTAATTGACACGGGTAATTACGACTGCACTGATTTCGCCTGCAGTTGTAGGAACTTCTTGTGGGTCTACTATCACAAACTTTGGAAGCTTATATTTCTGATCTTTCACCGCCAATACCATTGTACGACATAGTTCTTTAATGTTATCTTCATCCTTTACTTTCATATACAACCGCTCGTTAGCGCATTTTGTTTTCCTTCTTTTTTAATCAACAAATCTTTAAGCTAAAAATAACTCGTTTACCTCCTCTTTATTCCATTGGCTTTAGCTCACTTTAAATCGGAATAAATACACAAAAGTGAGGATTGATCCAACAAATGAATGAAGAAAACAAATGATAATAGCACAAATTCTTAAATAAGGCCTACAAAGAACAGTGGAAATAAAATCAGGTTGTCAGAATTGTTTAAGTGAAAACTTGCACAACCAAATATGTCTTAATACATTTGGAAAAATAAGGGATACAATTTTAATTAAAAAAAAACTCCATACGCCGTCATGCAATTTTTGGCAATAGTGGGTGCCAATTTAAAACAAAAGTAATATGGGCTAAAATAGGTTAATAATATATGACAACAAACAGCTTATAAAGTGTAGCCTTCATTTGAAGGTTTAGTTGACTTGTATTGAAAAGTATTGTCAAATTAAAACGAATTAGTTTTGCTTATTCATCCTCATGGTTCGACATGGTGACTGTAACAAAGTCTGGTGCTGCCCTAATAACTTCATAAATTTGAAAAGACCAAGAGAAAAATCTTAGAAAATTGTGGTTTTCTTGTATGAATAGGCCTAAAGTGGCAAAAATGTTTTTTTATTTTGTAGTCTTGATTGTTTAAAATAGACGCTTATGTGGTGGGGGTGAGGAGGTTCACTCTCTTAATATTGGTTCTTAGCATATTACGAATGAGAAACTTAGACAGGATTGACTTAAGATCAACTTCTTGGTATTTTTGGAATAAGGCTGACCGAGATTCCTCGTCCCCTTCCCAAGGAAAATTTGAAAATAAAGAAACGTATATTGTGTGTGCAAAAATTTGTGATTGCTTTGATTGAACCCTTTGCTCAATAGTTATCGAAACTTTATCGAACCTCTTTCTGTGGATGCATGAATCAAACAAAATAATTCTGTAGATAAAGTTAATATTTCATTGGTTGATGAAGATTCAGTTAAACCCCAGATTAACTGTTGTACAGCTGGATAAACCATCTGATTACGCCTTAAAAGTAATTAATGCTAAATGAATATGGTAAGTGCCCATATCTATTCAGATTTACTTTATATTGCAACTTAGTGTGATCTCTGTTGCTTTTCAATTTATCATGGTGCCACCTGTTTGATTAATACATAAGGACTGTTCCAAAACGTAGACAACTTTTCTGGAAAATACATAACAAATCCTACTCTGTTTTATCAAAGCGCCCATGCTTCGGCCTCAGAATTGACTCCTGTCATCACTGTAGCTTCCAATATTCTAATCTTGGTTCGCAGACTTTCCTTCCTATTCTTTCCAACTTTTTTTTAGCCGTGAAAAAACACTAAGCCGTGGCTCAGTGTATGAATGACCCTTTCCCTGTATGAGTCCTCATATGAATTGTGAGATTGAACTTCCCATCAAAGTCTTTCTTACATAGCTCACATACTTATGGTTTCTTACCGTGAATTCTCAAGTGAGCGATATATTGTGATCTTTCAGCAAATTTTTCTTTGCATATTCTAAACTCATCTGATTTATAATTTCTCATATGAGACAAATACTGTAATCTTTGAGTAAAGATTTCCGTTCAAATTTCAGACTCGTATGGTTTTCCACCTTGAATTCTCACATGAACAATATAATGCGACCTTTGAGCAAAGCATCCCCCATATATTCTACACTTATCTGGTTTCTCAGCATGAATCCTCTTATGATTCATGTTGGTGCCAATGAAGATACCACGAGTAGTATAGTGATTTTAGTCAGTGTGAATTCTTTTGATTTCTATTACAGATTTTGGTACTAACAAAAGTAGGTATATGCACCAATTTTTTTCCAAATGAGCCCTTAAACAGCTCTTTGCAATGTTCCAGTGCCCCACTAACAATGAAGAAAAATAAAAAAATAAAAAACGAGGACACATAAGTACTATCTAAGTAAATAAATAATCTACGTGGTTCTTCAAGCCAGGAGGCGGTAGGCGTTCCGTATAGGGCTTTCGACAATCCAGATTTTATAGGTGTACTTTTCATTTTGAGCTGATGCTATTTTTAGGGGTTTCAGATAATTTATAAAATTCACCATAAATTGGTTATTGATTGGAACTTTTTTTATCACTAGCTAGTTTTTTTTACTCTTGCTTTTTAACTTTCGGTTACTATAACCAATGGTTTATTCTTTAGTAGGCTGCAGCTATCACTGCAACCATGATATTGTAAGATTACCCTACTTATTTAGCACTAAAAGCGGTAGCGTGTTATAACCGAGGTGTTTGGTAAGAATCGGTACTCAAAATCCAGTGACAACTAATATCTATTATTGAATAGAATAAAAGGAGAAAATTTTGCAATACTTATTATTATAAACTCTTCCAATAGATCTCTTCTGGGTTTGCCAATCGTATATTCCGTGTGTGTCCATTGTTCAGGAGATTTCCTCTATAGCCCATGTCGTTCACCAAAAAAGGATTATTTAGTTTTAAGGCTATCGAATACTTCTAATTGAAAGTGTTACACTTGAATAGCTAGGCAAGGCTTGAGTTCTGGGGTCTTAAGATTCTTTAGTTCAAATTATTGCTTCTAGGGTGAGCCAAAGACTAGGAATAACCGTACTTGATTAAATATCAATTTATTTGTTTAACCTCACAGTTCATATATTATCCAGTATGATCATTCTCTATCTCACCCATTATAAAAACCCGGACAGGGGTGCGAGTGCTCCGGAAAACGTTTTGGCAGATATAAACATGTTAGCCATGCTAGACAGTTTCGGACTGTTTCCATCAAAGTGCATTGAAACAAACGGAAATAAAGCTAATGCAGAAACAGGCTAAACAAGCTAAGGCAGAAATAAGTGGGAGGAGCTTTTTGTTCACGAAGACCAGAAATGATCTGCGATAAGCTTACTGGTATATTCTGTCTACTGTGGTTTAACCTAAACCAAGATATCCTATATCTATATCTTGTAAAAGAGATTAGTGTTCCTTGGACTTTGGATAAACTTTAACTTTAGCAGGGAAACTATTAATTGAATCTATCTGAACAGAAAGGACTTGAAATTCTTAGTTTGACAATATTATTCCCCTTTTCTTCCTAACCTATCTGTATACGCATCGAGCTCGCCTTTGTATACACAGTCGGCACGGGTTAACGAAATAAAAGAATGACTAAAAAGAGGAATGAGATCCTCTTTCGTGTACACGTCAGAGTATACACAATGGGGAAGAAATGTTAGTGTCCAATAGTTCCAATTTTCTTATATGTAAGATTTCTATAAATGTCAGGCAAGTTCCAAGGGTAACAAGGCTGGAGAAGAGAAGCACAAAAGCTCTCCTAACGTTGACTTCCTGGTTAGGGTTTTTTCCGTTCCTTAAACCTTCGGTTATTCACATGTTTAAGTTTCTGAGAAAAAACTAATTTTAGCTTATTTTAACCTTTAAAATGCTGTCTTTTGTCTAAATGGCCCAAGCCTTGGCAAATTAAGATATACTAACCGAATTATATGCCAATCACCAAATATAATAAAATCTAAAGTCCTCAGCTATTTACATGTGTATTTTTCCGCTTCTAATCAATTTTAATTAGATTACGCATCCTTTAGTTAATAACAAAAGTCCTAAGGGTTACCTTACTATCAGTAAAATTCAAACCCTTTATAAATCTATGTACAACCCTCAAACGAGAATTTTCACTGCGACTCCAATTTCAGCTTAAATGGCTCAAATGTAAGCATTAAATTGATTCAGAATAAGATCTTGATTTAGCTCAAGCGACAAAAACCTCTCTGAAGTTTATTACTTTATTTCAGTGTTGTCCTCAAAGAATTTAATTGATAACTTAATTCAAAACAGAAATGGGATTTTCTCAGCTTTGTCAAAAGTGACGAAAAGGCTTAACATTATTATTTTAACTTCCCATTTAAAGAAATTGCGACAAGGCAGGTACTTGCCATAATTATTTAAAAAGTCTACTTACCAAAAGTTCCTTTCTAGCCTCCTCTCCTCACAAGATAACCTCTATTTTCTCTCAGCCGTACATTTTATTCAATTTGATACTTGATTCACTTAGTGATCTTCCCCCGTTCTTGTAGCCAATCAACAACTTTTGCTAAAAAGTAGTTTTTTCCAGAATTTCGAGGCCTTGATTCTAAAGCTTGAAATAATGTAACACTTTAGGACATTCCTGTCTGTTTTATACAAAACTGGTCTAGATTGGGTCTTCAAATATTTATTATGGGTTCAAAGGTCGTTGGATACATAAACAAAGAAATGTCTTCAAGATTTACAACTGGGTTGCACAAAGCGAAATTATTTTCAATTTTAAGCTAATTGGAAATAGTTGCTTTATTTCTGATCTATTGGAAGAAAAAAGATTCCAACTTTTACTTCAATTGAGTTACCAAAATTACACAAAAATAAAGCCTCCTTGCAATCTCCCCCACTTAAAATCGTAGTATCTTAGTATAAAAGAAAAGAAACACAAATTCACTAAGATCCATTGCAACTCAATTTCTCCTTATACTACTTCTATGGAACCCCTGAGACTTTTGGTCTCAATAACCTGTATACAAATTTCTTAATCTATTGAATATCAGTCCTACTGAAAGAAGTCCTATTATATATAAAAAGAGTGTAAAAATATTAAAAGTCGATGTCCAATATGTTGTCACATCTTTCCCTTTTTCCTTCTTGCAAGGAAACTCGTATTTGCCTCAATTCATCCAGGCCAATGGTAGAAATGGAAACATTCTGAAAGTAAATAGAAAGTGAGTATTCAAATTCGTCGTCCTAATGTAGTAGAACTTATGTGAAGTTCCCAGCCAGAATCCTTATGAGTTTTTGCGGATATTTTTAACCTACGGTTTTTTTTCTGTCGTTTCGCGGCATCCGAAATCAAACCTCTGCTCCTGTGTTTTGCTAAGCACAGATGAATCGACTCTTCAATTACTTTAAGTTTAAAATTGGGCATATCTTTCATATAAAGAAGATTTATTAATTGACCTTTACGAACAGCTGAATTTTTTTTCTTATTTGGGCTATTTCAACCTTTATTTGCAATTTTTGGGGATTGACCATTCAAAGTGAAGGTTTAAGGCAAATATTTTTAAAATTAGAAGAGACGGAAAATAGTGGTTTTAGTCATTTGTTCTGAATTATGCAAAGTTATAGAGGACTAATAAAGTGAGAAAAATGCTTAATGACACATTGGTATTTATAGAAGCTTTCCAAACTACGCGTCTGGAGTTTAAGGTTTTCTTTTTGCTTTTATACTTCAAGCGTGGCGTCACCAAGTAAAATGACGGCTCAGTCATAACACTTGTCCTTTGTTGAAAGCTATGACTGTTAGAGACATTTTTCCAAATTATAACTGAATCCTTGAAAGAGTATCTAAAGGTGCCAAAAGGTCCAGCAACAATGGAAGACTTGAAAAACCAAAGCCAAATAACAAATATATTCTACAATGAAACGAAAAAAAATCTGTACCCGTTCTTTATTTTGAAAAAAAATACGAGTTATGAAATTTTGAACCTTTCGAAAAATTCTGAACTCATCTCCTTTGTTGGAGACAGAAAAATCACAAATTATTCTAGTATAATTTTTTTTTGTGGCTACATTACAAGGAGTCTCTTATATAATTCCTATAATTCTTATCCTGTATTTTACGGATATTCTTTTATGGGTATTGTGTTTTAATCTCAACAATATTCTAAATCCTTCGGGCAGTGCCTTTTTATTTCAACAATATTCTAAATTTTATGGGCAATGAGTTTTACGCTCGTTAATTTTCCTTAGACGGTGCTACTACTATACTGTTACCAATTTGTATATGTCACCATTCGGGCTAAGTTGCAATTTTTCTGTGGTATCAATTGACTGAGCATAAAAGAGGTCACAAGGGAAAATATTATCTCTAAGAGTAGGGTAATTAACACTAACTTTATCTCTTCTCAAACAGAGTTCATAATTCTTTACTACCTCTTCAATCTGGCAGTACATATTTTCAAAAGACACCCCATTGTCTTAATTTACTTAGAGTCTTGACAGCTCTCATTTGGGCCCCCAGAAAAAAAGACCTGAATGTGTGAAACGGATGACTCCATTGATTAGTTTTCCTTCGTAAAATGATCTTAAAGTGACATGTCTGTTTTCTTTGTCAGAATCGTCCATTGCACACAACAAGCCACCCACGGGAACCAAATGTAGGTCTCCTAACTCTTCATAGGAAGCGCGTTAGCGTTGCCTAAGTAAAG
The DNA here is from genome assembly GCF_049724085.1 of Artemia sp. Qi Xiang Cuo. Lineage (NCBI taxonomy): Eukaryota > Metazoa > Arthropoda > Branchiopoda > Anostraca > Artemiidae > Artemia > Artemia sp. Qi Xiang Cuo. The sequence continues at coordinate 60,954,515 of NC_142804.1, read as the reverse complement.
AACGACGTGGGCACAATGTGTTTTTTTCTCCACCCGGGCACTTCGTATCGAAGGAATTGTCGTAGAAAATTGAAAAAGGGCTCATTCAATTGGAAATTGGAGTGGTTAGTGCCCTTTTTGATAGTCGAAAGTGATTGGAGGGCAACTAAACCCCCCCCCAGCCCCTCATTCCCCCAAACACATCCAATCAAAATTTTTACATAGCCAATTTGTTCAGCGTAGTTGATTTCCAGATAGAAAATAAATTTTTGAGGAGGACACTCCCCCACAACCCTAAAGACAAGGGTTTTATGTTATGCCCTGGGGGCATATAAGGTTTTCATAGAAGGCGTTGTCGTAGAAACTTAAAAACAGGCTCATTCAATTGAAAATTCGAAGGGCTAGTACCCTTTTTAATAGTCGAAAGTGATTGGAGGGCAACTAGCCCCCCCTCGTCCATCATTCCCCCAAACACATCTCATCAAAATTATGAGTTAGACATTTTGTTCAGCGGAGTTGATATCCAGATAGAAAATATGTATTTGAGGAGGACACTCCCCCACAACCCTCAGGGCAAGGGTTTTAAGTTGTGCCCTGGGGGCATATAAGGTTTTTATAAAAGGTGTTGTCGTAGAAACTTCAAAATAGGCTCATTCGATTGGAAATTCAACGGGCTAGTGCCCTTTTTCATATTCAAAAGTGATTGGAGGGCAACTAGCCCCCCCACGCCCAATTCTTTCCCCGAACACATCCAATCAAAAGTTTGAGATAGCCATTTTGTTCAGCGTAGTTGATTTCTTCATAGAAAATATGTTTTGAGGAGGACACTCCCTCAGAGCCCTCAGGGCAAGGGTTTTAAGTTATGCCCTGGGGGCATATAAGGTTTTTAAAGAAAGCGTTGTCGTATAAACTTCAAAAAAAGCGCATCCGATTGGAAATTCAAAGGGTTAGTGCCCTTTTTAATATTCGAAAGTGATTGGAGGGCAACTAGTCCCCCCCCACCCCCATCATTCCCCCAAACACATCTAATTAAAATTTTGAGATAGCCATTTTGGTCAGCGTAGTTGATTTCCAGACAGAAAATAATTTTTTGAGGAGGAAGCTCCCTCTAGCCCCTACGGCCATGGGTTATGAGTTATGCATTAACGGAATATGAGGTTTTTAGTGAAATCTTTGTCACAGATAATTGAAAAAGGGCTCATTCGATTTGAAATTAAAAGGGCTAGTACCCTTTTTGATAGTCGAAAGTGATTAGAGGGCAACTAACCCCCCTCTAACGCCCACCTTTTCCCCAGACGCTCCCCCACAACCCTCAGTGCAATGATTATAAGTTATGCCCTGGGGGCATTTAAGGTTTTTATTTAAATCTTTGTCGTAGAAACTTGAAAAAAGGCTCATTCAATTTGAAATTCAAAGGGCTAGTACCCTTTTTAATACTCGAAAGTGATTTGAGGGCAACTACCCCCCCTCTCATGCCCACCTTTTCCCCAACACATCCAACCAAGATTTTAGATAACCATTTTATTCAACCGTAGTTGAAAGTTTTTGAAATTAGGTATTTAAGGATGACAACCCCTCCCCCCACAGCCCTCAGGGCAAGGGTTGTATGTTATGCCCTGGGGATTTATAAAGTTTTTATTGAAAGTGATGTCGTAGAAACTTCAAAAGGGCTCATTCAATTGGAAATTGAAAGGGCTAATGCCCTTTTTAATAGTTGAAAGTGATTGGATAGTGACTAACGCCCCTCTCACGCTCATTGTTTTCCCAAACACATCGAATTAAAATTTTGAGATACCTATTTTGTTCAACGTAGTTGAAAGTTCTGGAAAATAGGTCTCTTAGGATGATAACCCCCTCAGAGCCCTCAGTGCAAGGGTTGTTAAAGTTTTTATTGAAAGCATTGTCGTAGAAACTTCAAAAGGGCTCATTCAACTGAAAATTGAAAGGGCTAGTGCCTTTTTTAATAGTTGAAAGTGATTGGATAGCGACTAACGCCTCTCTTAAGCCCACCATTTTCCGAAACACATCCAATCAAAATTTTGAGATATCTATTTTGTTCAACGTAGTTTAACGTTCTTGAAATCAGGTCTTTTAGGATGATAACCCCCTCAGAGCCCTCAGTGCAAGAGTTTTAAGTTATGTCTTGGGGGCATATAAGGTTTATATAGAAAGTTGTTGAATAAATCATAGGCAGCGCGATCGCGCTGCCTAAGTAAAGATTGGGGACACTCGAGAACGAGACAAGAAACGGGGACTAAGTAAAGGGGAAGACACTCCCCAACAACCCTCAGGGCAAGGGTTTTAAGTTATGCCCTGGGGCATATAAGAACGGTGTTGGCACAATGTATTATTTATTAGTTTTTTCCTTTAGAGTAGGGCACTTCGTATCGAAGAAGAAACTTCGAAAAGCACTCATTCAATTGGAAATTGGAGTGGCTTGTGCCCTTTTTAACAGTCGAAAGTGATTGGAAGGCGACTAACACCCCCTCCACGCCCACGATTTCCCTAAACACATCCAATAAAAATTTTTGAGACAGCCATTTTGTTCAGTGTAGTTGATTTCCAGATAGAAATTATGTTCTTGAGGACAGTCCCCCACAGCCCTTAGGGCAAGGGTTGTAAGTTATGCCCTAGGGGCATATAAGGTTTTTTTATAGAAGGCGTTGTCATAGAAACTTTAAAAAAGACTCATTCAATTGGAAATTCAAAGGGCTAGTGCCCTTTTTAATAGTCAAAAGTGATTAGAGGGCAAATAACCCGCCTCCCACGGCCACCTTTTCCCCAAACACATCTAATCAAAAGTTTGAGATATCCATTTTATTCAACGTAGTTTTATGTTCTAGAAATTAGGTCTTTGAGGATGACAAACACCCCCCCCCCCACAGCCCTCAGGGCACGGGTTGTAAATTATGCCCAGAGGGCATATAAGGTTTTTATATAACGCGTTGTCGTAGAAACATCAAAAAAGCTCATTCGATTAGAAATTGAAATGGCTAGTGCCTTTTTTAATAGTCGAAAGTGATTGGAAAGAAACTAACACCCCTTCCACGCCCACCATCTCCCAAAGCACATCCAATAAAGATTTTAAGATAGCCATTTTGTTCCACGCAGTTCAAAGTTCAGGAAATTATACCTTTGAGCAGGACACTCCCCCCACAGTCTTCAGGGTATAAGTTATAAGTTATGCCCTGGGGGCATATAAGATTTTTATTGAAATCTTTGTCGTAGAAACTTGAAAAAGGGCTCATCCGATTGGAAATTAAAAGGGCTATTGCATTTTAAATTGTCGAAAGTGATTTGAACGCAACTAACCCCCTCGCACGCCTATATTTTCTCCAAACATATCCAATCAATATTTTAGATAGCCATATTATTCAACGTAGTTGAAAGTTTTGGAAATTAGGTCTTTAAGGATGACAACCCCTCCCCCCCCCCACAGCCCGTGGGGCAAGGGTGGTAAGTTATGCCCTGGGGACATATACAGTTTATATAGAAAGTCGTTATAGAAATTTCAAAAAGGGCTCATTTGATTGGAAATTGAAATTGCCCTTTTTAATAGTCGAAAGTGAGTGGAGAGTAATTGACCACCCCCGCTTACGCCCATCATTTCCCCAAAAACATTCAATCAAAATTTAGAGATAGCCATTTTTTTCAACGTAGTTGAAAGTTCTGTAAATTATGAATTTAAGGATAACAAACCCCCCAGAACCCCCAGGGCAAAGGTTGTAAGTTATGCCCTGGGAGCATATATGGTTTTCATAGATAGAGTTGTCGTAAAACTTCAAAAGGGGCTAATGCAATTCGAAATAGAGAGGGCTAGTGCCCTTTGTAATAGTCGAAAGGTATTGGAGGGTGACTAACCCCCCTCTCACTTCAACCATTCCTTCAAACACATCCAATCAAAATTTTCAGATAGCCATTTTGTCCAACGTAGTAGTAAGTTTTGGAAATTAGGTCTTTGAGAATGATAACCCCCCAGAACTCAGGGCAAGGGTTGTAAGTTATGCCCTGGGGGCATATAAGATTTTTATTGAAAGTTTTGTCGTAGAAAATTCAAAAGGGGTCTTTTGATTGGAAATTGAAAGGGCTAGGGACATTTTTAATAGTTGAAAGTGATTGGAGAGCGACTATCGCCCCTCTCCCACCCACCATTTCCCCATACACATCCAATCAAAATTTTGAGATAGCCATGTTTCTTAACGTAGTTGAAAGTTTTGGAAATTCGGTCTTAGAGGATGACAACCACCCTAACAGACCTTAGGGTAAGGGTTGTAATTTATACCCTCGGGGCATATAAGGTGTTTATAGAACGCGTTGTCGTTTCCAAAAGGGCTCATTCGATTGGAAATCAAAAGGCTTAGTGCCCTTTTTAATAGTCGAAAGTGATTGGAAGGCTTGACATTTTTATAGTAAAGATCGAAGTGGGTATAATGTATTATTTTTTGTTGTTGTTAGTAGTATCCTATCTAGTACTTTCAAATACACTAGAATATACAGGGGCGTTTGACGTAGACATTGTAAAAAGCGACCAATCTTTTGCCTATAAAGTGGCCAAGCATGTTTTGAAACTATAGTCAAGGCTTTATAAGATAATTAGACTGGTTTTTGTTATTGATATCAACTGTACAAGAATATACATGGTCGTTTGACGTGGGCATTTAAAAAAAAGCTGGCAACCTATAAACTGGTCCAACATGATTTGAGAGTATAGTCGAAATTATATAACTCAAGCAGAGTGGTTTTTGAGCCAACATCCGTTTTTTAGGTGCCAATCAGAGGTTGCTCAATATACGATTACTTGATCGGTGATTGGTTACGAATAAAAGGAGCGATTTTTTATTCGTCCTTGAGATTTTGTATAAAATGCTCATACCTTACGATTTAATTTTCATAATGATTTAACATATCATAGGTAATACACTAAATATTATTGACTTTGAAGCAATGGATACATCAATTTACAATGTGAGTATAGTTTACTAAATTTCTTAATTTATTTCCAAGTAAAATCATCCCACTAGTAAATTCAAATTTCAGGGGGACATAGCCCCCTCCCCTCCAACAATACAAACCCTACAATATTATGAGTATACTCGCTAGAAAAAGCAAAGTACGCTCTTTCTTTCCATTATGTAAACCTACATCCCCCCACTCCTATGTTTACGAGTTTAATTCTTTAGAAATAGTTATTTCGTTCAAAATGTCCTTTTTTCACATTCATTCTATTAAAATACGCTTTCTTTATCTGCTTAAATAGAACGATCTGTTTTACGGAAAGGGTCAGTTTTGGAAAACAGGCTTCGCACGCTCGTGTTATCACAGATCAATAACATATGTGTTTGTCTAACTCAAGACACATTGAAAATAGAGATAAAGTTGTTATTAAAATTGTTAATTAAAAGAATAGTACACTAAACTTAGAATTTATATACATCCAAATCGTATTCGAAATATTTTCTTGGGAAGAAATTTAAGTTTTGTTTTAAAAAAAGGGTATAGAGCGCTACAAATATCAGAATCAACTTTAGGGGGTAATTTATATTATGGGAGGATGTTTTGGAAACCCCCCTTCCCCCCAAACTCAAAATTTTCCAAAATTTTACGTTAGAACCTTTTTAAATATTTCTAAAGTGCTATGATATAGAGTGCTACAAATATCAGAATTGACTTTAGAGTGCAAATTATATTATGAGGAGATGTTTTTGAAATCCCCCGTCCCTCCAAACTCAAAATTATCCAAAATTTTACATTAGAAGCTTTTTAAATATTTCCAAAGTGCTAATAGATATAGCGTTACAAATATCAGAATTGACTTTAGGGGGTAATTTATATTATGGGAAGATGTTTTTGAAACCCCCCTTCCCCCCAAACTCAAAATTTTCCAAAATTTTACTTTAGAACCTTTTTTAAATATTTCTAAAGTGCTAAGACATTTAGTGCTACAAATATCACAGTTGACTTTAGAGTGCAAATTATATTATGGGGAGGTGTTTTTGAAATCCCCCTTCCCTCCAATCTCAAAAATTTTCCAAAATATTACATTAGAAGCTTCTTAAATATTTCTAAAATGCTAAGACATAGAGTGCTACAAACATCAGAATCGACTTTAGGGTGGGAGGTAATTTATATTATGGGGAGATGTTTTTGAAATCCCCCTTCCCTCCAAACTCAAAATTTTCCAAAATTTTACTTTAAAAGCTTTTTTAAATATTTCTAAAGTGCTAATAGATATAGCGTTACAAATATCAGAATCAATTTTAGGGTGGGAGGTAATTTATACTTTGGGAAGATGTTTTTTGATATCCCCCCAAACTTAAAATTTACCAAAATTTTACTTTAAAAGCTTTTGTAAATATTTCTAAAGTGCTAAGACACAGAGTGCTACAAATATCAGAATTGACTTTAGAGTGCAAATTATATTATGGGGATATATTTTTGAAATCGCCCTCCCCCCAAACTCAAAATTCTCCAAAATTTTACTTTAGAAGCTTTTTTAAATATTTCTAAAGCACTAAAAATAACAGAATCATTTTTAGAGCACAATTTATCTGCAAAAGAGGGGTCATTATTTCCATACTAAATTTCTCTTCTTTTTTAAGGAGGAGGAAGATTCATACAATAACTCTCCCCCTGAAAAGAGACAAATATGGAATGATGCCACATTGGTGCAAGCTGCAAGGCCTTCCATCATCAGATATGCTGGTTCAATTACACACGCTAGTGTCAGCACTGCCCAAACCTCTATGCAACCTGGCAGAAAATTGAAAAGAGAGTGGTTGGCTTCTCATAATGCATCAGCATCGTCTACTCAAGATTGTGAGGACACCCCCCTTCATGCTTTGCCAGGAGGTACTGGCACACAAGTACAGTCTGAATTTGGAAATGTAGGTATTTTTATCTCTAGCTTCTACCTATTTCTATCCAACTTTTTTGTAGCCTTTTCTTCTCGCCATTTATTTTTTTTTCAATACTCTAAGAGTGTATGTCAGAGATATTAAAACATTAATCCCTCGCCCTCCCCCCCAACCCTTGTCTTGAATTTCTCTGGTCCCCTCAGAAATAGCTGAATGTAATGCATTTTTTTGATTGTCAAAGAAAGCACTCTTTTGCGTCTTTCTGAACTTTCTGGGGAGGAGGATGGAGCCAAGTATTTACTTAAATAATTCTAGGAGGGGGAAATTGAGTTTTGTGGGTGGGGTGAAAAATGCTACTTATTCAATATCCAGGTAAACGTACGACTAGAAATGCTTCAGCATAAATATGGTATTGCATCTTTCTGAATTTTCTGGGGATGGAGATGGAGCCAAGTATTTACATAAATAATTCTAGGAGGGGGAAATTGAGTTTTGTGGGTGGGGGTGAAAATGCTACTTATTCAATATCCAGGTAAACATACGAATAGAAATGCTTCAGCATAAATATGGTATTGCATCTTTCTGAACTTTCTGGGGAGGGGGATGGATCCAAGTATTTACTTAAATAATTCTAGGAGGGGGAAATTGAGTTTTGTGGGTGGGGTGAAAAATGCTACTTATTCAATATCCAGGTAAACATACGACTAGAAATGCTTCAGCATAAATAAGGCTATTGCATCTTTCTGAGCTTTCTGGGGGTGGGGATGGAGGTAAGTATTTGGTTTAAATAATGCTAAGAGGAATTGAGTTTTGTGGCTGGGGTGAAAAATGAACATGGTTTATCAATTTTATAAAATAATGGTTATTTCACATAGAAAATAAACCTTTTTTCTATAAGTTAATGAAATAGCAGCACCATCTATACTGGGTCATGAAACATCAACATTTAGTGGACCTGAACCAATTCTAGCACCACCAAAGGAGTCTAGAGATGAACCTACATTAGTTCTAGAGAATATGAAATGGCATAGGGGTTTTCTAAATAATTGTTTTAGGGACATGGCCAGCCTAGACGATTTAACTTGTGACATTGGCATGATGGAGGACCCGGAATTGACAGATAGATTTATGCGAGAGCATTTAGGCGATGTTAGCAGTGCATCTGAACCGGGTCCTCATAAAGAAACTACGTCACAGGACAACACAGACTGGGCTTGATCAGCTATCCCCAAACACCTTGGAATACATGCTTGCAGGCTTAGGGGACTTCATGCCATCTCCATCCATTGCAATTGAACTGACTGGGGGTGGTGCTATTGACAATTCTATGTCACCCCCCACCATTCTGGTTAATGATACAGCCAGTAGTATTAGTAGTAGTAGTAACGATATAGCAATAAGACCAATACCCCCTTTTCCAGATTTTTTTTCTGTCCAACTCTGCCTTGGACCACACAAAGGTCTACAGCGCCAAATTCGGTGATCCCTTCAACTCTCTAGAGTCCGTGGATATACTAACAGATCCCTCTGCCATTACACATTTATATACTAATAAGATTCGAGCCTTTCTTGAACAACTGATGGGGGTGTGGGGGTGGGGGTCAGTTTAAAAGCATCAATAGCACTAAAAAAAATTTTTTAATGAAAATGCGAGCGAGCTGTATTCAAAAAACTTACACACAGAGATGTTGGCAATTCGCCCGCATTTATCAAATTATGGGGAGGTTTTTCTAAATTGGGTTAATAGCATTCAAACTAAGCGGGAAAAACTAAGCGGATCGGTGGTTTTATTTATTGAAAGTTTAAATGTTAATATTTGTAGATTTAAAAAGGATTTTATTGTAAGAGGCGGGCATGGGGAGGGGGATATAGTTTTAAAATATCATTTAGATTTAGAGGGATGTAGGGGGATGCAACGAATCTGTTTCGATACGAGGCTACAGTGTTTCAAGTATGCATTTTTAATTGCCACAAACAGACCACTTCAAATAGATGTATCTAAGAAAAAGTTGGATGAAATGGCAGTTAATGGTAGGGTGGGTTCAAAGTTCCCCATAGTAGATTTTAATTGTTTAAATGGTCAATCGTCACTAAAAGGAATAGATATTTTCAAACGGGCTAATGAAAATTTAAAGATTGGTTTCACGGTGTTAAAGTATGAAACCGAATTTGAGGAGGGTCACCGTTCCGATAATAAGGGGGTATTATGTCGAGTGTGGGCTCCTTCAATTGAATCAGTGGAACATTGGGTGTTGCTTCTATACACGCCACCCACAGAGCCTGATTCAATTGGACATTTTAATCCAATTACTGATATTATTAGGGTTCTATGTGAGGGTAAAAAGCGGAATGGTGTGTGTTATTACTGTCCAACATTCCTCTCAAGATTTTGGACTGATTTAAAGTTAAACCATCACATGAAACACAGTAAACGTCATGGATACCAGGCTGTGGATACGGTAAGCGGAGATAGAGCGATCTTATGTTTTAAAAATTTCCAAAACACGCTCCTACAGAGCAATAAGATCTTTTTGGACTGCGAAGCGAAGCTCACAGACGTGTATAATTTGTCAAATCCAAATCGTGTTAAAATTCATGAAGCCATATGGGTCTCTTACGCTCATGCGCAACGAAATTCCAATAATACCATGCAAGTGCTGGATGTAGTTGAGATGTTGAGTGACGGTGAAGACTTTATGCGCTCGACATTGGTCAGTTTAATCAAAACAGCAAACGGTGCAATTTCGCGCCTTCGTTATACAAACTATCCTATGCTCCTATCACCAGATGACATATTGGCAATTAAAAATCGTAAAATGTGTTGGGTTTGCAAAGGGAGAATTTGATGATGGTGTTGGGAATGGAGGGAGGAGGAAGGTGATCGACCATGATCATTTGTGGCAGGAAATTATATCGGGGGGGAGGAGCATTAGAGGGGGAGCACATCAGTCGTGCAATTTAAACGTTAGACAACAATATTTCGTGCCTGTTTTTTACACAATTCAAATTATGGCTTAAAGTTTGTTCTACCAGCGTTGGCCCGCATTGCCAAGGGCGGAGTTGTAGATGACGCATGAATAGATGGTTCTTTTACATATAATATCATACCCAAATCATCGGAGAAGCTACTTCTGCTAGAATTCATGTGGAAAACAGTTGACAAGGGTAACACATGCCTGAATAAAATCTGTTTTTTAGACTCTTTCAGCTTCTTCCCCAAATCTTTAACTCAATTGATTCAGGTACAGAAAAGTGACAATTTTGATAGCTTCCCCCCCTCAAAGAGCGCTTCCCCGATAATGAAATGTATGATTTATTAACGTGTAAGGGAATATATCCATATGATTATTACAACTCTGGCTCGAGGCTAGATGAGGTGTCACTACCGCCCATCGAAGCTTTTTACAATTCTCTTACTGAGAGTGAGTGCATCCCTAGCGACTACGAATTTGCTAAGAGGGTTTGGGTAAAGGGCGAATGTAAAAATGGGTGTGTTTATTGTAAACTATACTTGGCCAGTGACGTACTCACTCTTCTGGACATTTTGTGCAAAAATACGGATAAAATTTATGGGGAATTTGGTTTGGATTTAGGTTATTATTTTTCCACTCCTCATTTGGTGATGGACTTGATATTTAAAATCAGCAAAGAAGAAATAGGTCTGATCGCCGATGTGGATCAGCATCTGTTTGTAGAGAGATCAATGAGGGGTGGGTAAGTTTTTGACGTGGATCGTATCATGAAAACTGATCCGACCGGACAGCACACTGATGAAAAGTCGGACGGAGTATTTTTGGATATGAACTCTCTTTACCCATCAGCAATGAATCACTACTGTTTTCCATTTGACATTTATGAACGGCTTGAAAATCCAAGTGCCTCAAATTTATCTAACCCTGTTAGTGTCAAGGAGAAAGGTGCGCAGCGATGTTATTTTTAATTTTACGGTCGGTGAAACATCAAACAAAATCCTTGACTCGGTAAAAGACTTTGTTTTTCCGTGCATAAATAGACTGGTGGATAGGGACTCTCTGAGCCCCTACAATTTATTTTTAGTAGAGGTTTGAAGTATGCACTGGGCACCTTCAAAACAAAACTAATTGCCGATCTCAACCCGAAACAGAATATCGTTGTTCATCAAGTGCTATTGAAATGGATGGTGTCCAATGGTTTCAAGGTCACAAAGATTCATAGAGCCCTCCAATTTGATCAAAAGCTTTACATGAAAACTTTTATTGACACCTTTGTCAGTAAGCGTTCACAAGCGAAAACGAAAGTTGAAAAAGAAGTCTATAAACTCATTTTGAACTCAGCTTTCGGTAAAATGTGCGAAAGCGTACAAAACAGAAGTCGTTGTGACATTGTAACCAATCCCAAAGATTGTGCTCGAATCATTGCAGATCAAAACTTCACATCGTTCACAATCATAGACTCTGATATGGTGCTCCTACACCGCAAGAAAAGAAACATTGTTTTAAATAAAACTATTGCAGGCGGAAGTGCAATGACTGAAATATCTAAGAAACTCATGTTGTCATTTTATTATTATGTATGCAAGGTACAGTGGCCGATTGAGGGACAAAATCAAGTGTATTACGGGGACACTGATTCAGTCCTGTTAAAATTCAAAACTGAAAATCTATTGAAGGATTTGGAAAATGGTGAGTACATTAGCTCACGAATGGACTACACTAATTGGGATGAATCCCTCTACCCACAGCTAGTGAAACGCCAGGCCCCAAATCAATTGTTAATGTTAAAGCCTGAAACGGGAAGCCATCTGATATCCGGTGATGTGTTTCCTGGGCCGAAGGTATACCATGTGAAAATACACAACAAGGATATCAAACAAATTTTTAAGGGTGTGCCGACACACTTTGTAAAAAATAATTTCGACATGAGTGTATATAAAAACTGTGTGGAACGTAGTTTAGTACCAAGGGCGAAAGTCATGGCGATTCGCTTTCAACAATTTAAAAACGACACAGTTAGAATTGAGCAAAACGCCATGTCGGCCATATCGGACAAAGTCTATGTACTTGAAGATGGTGTGAAGGTACTACCACATGGTCATTATTAAATTTCAGACTGAGTTGAATGCGTATAGTACAGAAAACAACTCTGTCTAGAAAAATTAACTTAAATTCATTTAAAAAAAAAGTATAAATTGGATGGAAGGGTTGTTTTGGGTGTTTTTAAATTCTTTTTTCTATATCACAAACAATTTTCAATGTGTGTGCAAGGCAAAGCAATTTCCACTGTTTAATGCTCCGACCCGCCGCAGCGGGCCCCCCGCTTCCCGGCCCGCGGCGCTCCCCGGCCCGCCGCAGCGGACCCCCCGGCCGCCGCAGCGGCCCCCACCCCCCCGGGGGGTTGGGGTCCCAAAATTTAAAATGCTGTAAATAAAAGTGATATTATTATAAGTGTGTGCCTATTCTAATAAATGTTGTATTTTTTCTATAAATAAATTAACAAAAAAAAGTTTATTTATTTAAGTGTTTTTTCTAGTGCCTATGTAAATGTTGTATTTTTTATTATTAATAAATTAAAAAAAGTGTATTTTTTCATGTTTAATGTGCTTTCATGTTCAATGTAGTATTTTTTAAGTGTTGTTACTTTCTTATGTGTGTATAATAAAAGAAAATATGATTCTTTATTCGTCTTCTTCTTATTATTCTTGAACGGAGTAATAGGAGATTATTTAGTCATTAGACACTTATAGTCTAAGTTCGTTGTGCAACGCAACTGTTGAAGAAAAAACGTATCAATTTAATACACAATTCAGATTACATCTTTGTAGGCCATCAATGTCGGGCAAAACAATACTCTTAACTAAAATAATTAAAAATTGCGATAAAATGTTTGTGGAAAAGCCAAAAAAAATCTACTATTGTTACAGTATTTGGCAGGAGTCATACGATAAAATAAAAGCAATTGGCTCGACGGGATTGGTGCAGATACAATTCTTACAGGGACTTGATGTTTTCATTATTATTGAACCAAACTCTTGGCTGATTATTGATGATCTGGCTGAATCTATTGAACAATGGTCCCAGGATATGCTACAACTGTTCACTGTTCGCTCTCAGCATGAACAGATTTCTGCTACTCTGGTTCTACACAATCTCTTTCATCAGAGCAAATGTATGCGAACACTTGCTTTGAACTGCACCTATTATATCTTCCGCAGAGTTGTTCGTAATTCTAGTTCGCTAATAACCCTCAATAAACAAAACCATCCAGGCGACCCTAAATTTTTGCTCTCAGCATACAATCAGGCAACTAATAAACACCACGGTTATATCCTATTGGATCTTAATCAAAATACACCCGAGGATCCGCGTGTAGTCACGGATATTTTCGACAATGAAATTACAGTATATCTCCCGTGAACACTAAAAAGACCTATTAGTTGCTGTCATGACACTTAAGAAACCACATGAAAATACACATTTATTTTCAGTTCTAAGCACTTCAAAACCCTCGCTTATGAAAGCCATTCTCAAACATGTTATTGACAATGATTTCATTAATCTAATATCTGAATTTCGTTTAAATATAACCGAGGGTAATGTTCAACAGCCAGAAGTGTTTAAGCAATAGGCAAAGAAACATCGCTCAATTTTACATGCATTGGCCTGTAAAAGCAAAGGAGATAATTTCAAAAGGAAACGACTTCTTCAGGCGGGTGGTAGCTTTTTCACACTTTTACTGCCAATAATTTCAGGGCTTATAAACAGTTTTCTCTAGAGAGAATGGCAAAACCCTATAAATTGACTCCAATAGAACTCGCTCTCTCACCCGTCGAACACTTTGAGAACAATCTGAGTAAATTCATTGACAACGAGAATATTGAGGATGATAAAAAACTGCTTTTACTTCAAGATGCGCTTCGCCGAGTGGACAAACATAAGCCCTATCGGGCGAAGACCAGTGGTATTGATCACAAAAATAATCACGCCAGGCCCCAAATCAATTGTTAATGCTAAAATCTGAAACGGGTAGCAATCTGATATCCAGTGGTGTGTTTCCTGGGCCGAAGGTATACTGTGTGAAAACGCACAACAAGGATATCAAACAAGTTTTCAAGGGGATACCTACACACTTTGTAAAAAATAATTTCGACATGAGTGTATATAAAAACTGTGTGGAACGTAGTTTAGTACCAAGAGCGAAAGTCTTGGCGATTCGCTCTCAACAATTTAAAAACTACACAGTTAGAGTTGAGAAAAACACCATGTCGGCCATATCGGACAAAGTCTGTGTACTTGACGATGGTGTGAAGGTACTACCACACGTTCATTATTAAATTTCAGAACTAGTTGAATGCGAGTAATACAGTCAACAACTCGGTCTAGAAAAATTAACTTAAATTCATTTAAAAAAAAGTATAAATTGGATGGAAGGGTTGTTTTGGGTGTTTTTAAATTGCTGCTGCAAAAAATTTAACGATGGGGGAATTTGTTTCTATTGTATCGAATATTTGAATTCAATGCCCCATATCTTTTCGTTAACAAAGAAAACGACTCTTAACTTTTCTTTTGGAAAGAGGTCAAGATCATATTCAAGTTGAGGGCAATGGAAACGGGATTATAATTCAGGGTAAGAGCCGTAATCTACTTGATTTAATCTATGATATGGTTACAAATGGTAGAGGACTATTATCATTTGACGCTCATGTATACAACTTTCTAAATACATTAGGCTTTCCCAAAAGTCTTATTAGCAATAGACAAATTCTAAAAAAAATTAAATGAACAGGCATCAACAACATCATCATCATTAAAATATGAAGAAGAAGAAGAAGAAGAAGATTTTAAATCAATCTTGGAAAATACTAGCACACTTAGTGGAAACTTGACAATGGTGGCGAGGAGGAGCACACCATTGATAGCTAGAAAAAAGCGAAAACGTATCATGACACCATCACCCCCATCACCAACCACGACTCGTATACAAATGGGTGGCGGACGTTACACTACGTGTTTACATTCAGAAGGGTTTAAGTTCTGAAAGGCGTTTATGAAAATATTGGCGAAGCGGGGAGTTTAAGTTCCCCCAACACTCTTTCCAAAGTCACTGGTGTTCACACTAAAAGTGTACAAGACTATCTACAAAATGAATCAAGTTACACTCTGCATAGAAATCATACTCTTCGTGCTAGTCATTATCGAAAAACTAAAGCCTTTTTCCCATTGCATATAGTATGCATTGCATTCAGTCCCATCCCATTGCATTCAGTATGTTCCTGTAAACACTTCGTATTTGGAACTCTGTCAGTTAACACTAAGGTATTGTCGGCGACAGCACCATCATCTAAAATGAACAATAGAAGAATTCCATTTGTTTGTCCCGATATCGATTGCTATGTTGGTGTTCTGAGTCCACGTCACATAGGCAATGGATTGGACTACTACAAGGGGCGTACTACAATGTCTGGTTATGGTCTTGGTAGCTGGTTAGCTAGGCTATTTCGTTCTGCACTACCCCTTGCCAGAAAATATCTTGTTCCTCCTGCATCAAATTTTGCTGCCTCAACACTAAAGGACTGGGGGTCGGGTAAGAATTTCAAGGAGAGTGTTAAGGAAAATACTAGATCTTCAGGAAGAGCTGTTGGTGAGCAACTAAAATCTCGGCAAAATGGGGGAGAGATTGAAAAGGATGCGTGCGTGTCATTCACTCATCAGTCTCAACCCAGGCCGGAAGTGAAGGACATCAACAAGGACTTTGAGGAATAAACCAAGGAAGAGCAATAAGCAGAAGAAGAAAAATAAAAAGACTGTTAGATCAAAGAACAATTTCTTCTCTTAAGATGACTTATCTCCCCCACAAGGAATCTTATCCATCAATCAGTTCCTCATTGAATCTATTCAATGCTGAAAATGTGGATGTCAGTGTCAAGTATGGTTACTATGAACAATTTCACCCCCAACAGCCCCTCTCGGAAAATATACACTTTCAAATATTTTCCAATGAATACTATTTCATTGATTTGTCATCAACATTTATTGATTTAAATGTTGCAGTGAAGAAAAAGTCAGATAATACAAATCCAACTGTTGCCGATAGTCTCTCCTACGAAAACTGTATTCTACACAATCTCTTCAAACAAATTAATGTATTTATTAATGGAATATTGGTGAGCACTAGCAATAATTTATCCAACTATGCAAGCTAAATAAAATTTATTATGATGACACCTAAGGCATACAAGGAGTTGAGAGGACAATCATTGGGTTATGAATATCGATCAGGGGTTGATACTGACGGCGAGTTGACTACTTCAGTGAGCCAGGAGTATCATCTGTTTGGAAAATTAAATCATGAGATATTCAATATATCCCAACGGCTACCCCCCAATGTCAAGATTGACATAAAGTTACAGCGGGCCCCATCGAATTTCATTTTGAGAAAAACACTTCCTGCAGCACCCAATGCAAATGTCATTATGACATTGGCAATTCTCCACGTTCGAAAACAACAGGTTATGAGCTCTGTTGCATTGGCAGTGGAAAAGCTAAGAGCCAATGGTAACAACATTAATTTTCTTGTCCCCCATACGATCACCAATCAACGTCACATTGCCACCGGCTCTCGTAGCTATAGCGATTCATCATTTATCAAAAGAGAAATCCTATCAAAATTGGCTTTGGCCTTTGTGAAGAGTGGCAGTGCCGTTGGATCCTGAACTGAATCCCCCCACAATTTTATTTTTTTCTTCTATCTAGCCTTGTGTGCAAAGTGAATGGTATTCCACTGTACACTCTATCATTTGACAAAAAATCCTATAGAACTCTTTACGAGTTGACCATGTAATCCCTAGATCATGACTCTCAACTACTTGAAAATGGAATAATCGATTCAAAGTTTTCAAAAAATCATGGGGTAATTGTTTTGGACTTATTTGGGACTCATGATATGAGCATAGTACGAGCAGGGAATGTACGTTTAGAGTGTACATTTGCCGAGGCTATGACTGAGAGTTTCACGCTAATATCACTGAGTCAATTTGAAACATATTGGGAAATCACACCCGACGGCAATTTTCTACAAGACCTAGCAACATGAACACAAGCCAAATAATCAACGTATTTAATATGGATCCATAAATGTCCCAGTACAAGTCCTATTGTATAACATCGGACTTCATTGAAAAAATTCCAAGTGTTAACAATATCCTAATCATTGTTAATAGCAGTCCATTGACTTTGAAGACAGGCCATTGGCTATGCATCTTTCAAACAGCGAAGAATATTGAATTTTTTTATCCTCTTGGCCTATCGTATAAATTCTACACTCCATACATCAGCAACTTTATTGAAAGTAGTGGAAAAACTATTATTCAAAATCAACGAAGAGTACAGGATTTAACGACTAAGACATGTGGCTTTCATGCACTACTCTTTTTCATGTTCAGATGTCGTGGCTAGACCTACAAGCAGTTTCTCGACATCTACGTTGACTCACACCGATTGAACGACTTTCTAGTGGAAAATATACTAACAAGCGTGTTTAATATTGATTTTAGTGCCCTACGAATAAAATGTTCTAAAAATGTATGTGAAATTGTTTATTAATAAAAATATGTATATACATGATAAAAACGACTTTTCTACTCTTTAGATTTCATCTGCTACTAGGTATAGGTATTCGTCGACAACAACTAATGCAGGTAGATTATCCGAATTGACAGTATACTGATCTTGATGTACTGCAATCTCAGGGTCACATTTTCTACAGTAGAGTGTAACTTCACTCTTTTCATATCTCTTTGTATAGTCAATTATACTATTCTCATTCATTCTATAGAATTCACATGTTTCAATTTGCTTATTTGAAGCAATTTCACAAACAGTGTCTTCAAGTGGCGAATCACATTCAGTCACAGCCAAATAAAATCAGTGGGCTTATAATCGTAGTAGCTACTGTCTTCACAAAGATGACGTCGAAACCATATTCTTTTGTTGTTCCAACAGTTGAATCGCTGACCTGGCTCCTCCTCCTAGAACAATCTAAAACCACGACGATACCAATCTCCTAGCAATAAACTAAAATCACGCTTAGGATTCTTTCCAATCATACCGGGCTATGTGTTCTCCCACTGATTACATTTATCATAGTGGAAATTGGAGCATAGGTGCCCTCTAGGATGAGAGTCACACACCTCTTCAAGACAGTAATTACAACCTTTAATTTGTATAGCATATCCTTTATGCAATTTACACGGATTTCACAGTCAGCACTATTCATCATACTCATCGATCAGGGTACAGTTATCGCATTATGACCAGCTGCGTAGTGTGTACCTGCATTGCAGGTATGTGTGGAAATTATGTTAAGTATTGAAACTCACACTGTCACAATAAAACTCAGCTAGCAACAACAACAAATTGTCTGTGATAGTGAGAGAGAGAGAGAGAGAGAGTAAATCATCCTTGAACGCCATCGTTCTCATGAAAAAAAAGTCCTAAATTTCTAAACTGGTGTTTAAGAGCATATCCACAATATCATTTTGCCGTGTTGTGATTAATATATCAATAAATTGTGTAAATACATTTGGACCACAACCTAGAAGCTTCATACAATAGTCTAATGAGGGAGAATCACTTTTCATTATATCGACAAGCATTCTCTGAGAAAATATCTTCCTTTGAATCGACAGCTCTAGAAAATCATCATCTAGAATCAAACGTTTTTCCATAAGCACTAGATTCCCCATGATTCACTCTTTCTCAAATCTATCCTTTTTTTTAGTCCTAACACTCTCACAACCAACTTCAGACTGACCAGAATTTTTCTACTCTAAAAAATATACGCTAGTCTACTATAGAAAGAAAAATACCTTTGATTTAGAAACAATTTTATTGAGCATAATTACAACAATAATAATCACTGATTCATTTTGTTCTCATCAATATATTTCACTAGCACATCTAATCCTGCCTGAAGTCTATTTATATGCACAATGTTCAGTTTCGCAGCAAAACATAATCGCTCCTCCAGCTTAAAATTTGCTTAATGATATCACGTATCTAGCATACATATCATCCCATTCCAGGCATAGTCTACAGCCTCCGGTTATTTCCACAGCCATATTTGGTAGTCGTATAACTTTGCTGCTGCCGCCTACACCGTCGACTTCCAATAGTATAAATGTTCCTCTCATTTTCTCTACTATCATCGTCTCAGATAAACTGTACTCTCTGAATTCAATTCTCTTATTAATATGAATTGCAATGAGAATCACTCCTTTTATTCAAATCCAATCACTAATCAAGTTATCGTATATAGAATACCCTCCGCTGTCTCTGATTGGCTCTAAAAAACGGGTGTTGCCTCAAAAACCAGTCTGATTATCTTATAAAGCCGTGACTATAGTTTCAAAACATACTTGGCCACTTTATAGGCAAAGGATTGGTCGCTTTTTACGATGTCTACGTCAAACGCCCTTGTATTTTCTAGTGTATTTGAAAGTACTAGATGGGTTACTACTGTTGTTGTTGTTTAGACCAGGGCACTTCGTATCGAAGGAGTTGTCGAGGGAACTTCGAAAAGGGCTCATTCGATTGAAAATAGAAAGGGCTGATGCCCTTTTTAATAGTCAAAAGTGATTTGAGGGCAACTAATCCCCCTTCCACTCCCACCCTCCCACACCCACCCTCCCACGCCAACCCTCCCATTTCTGCTCTTAAAATTTAACCATATCAAAATAGCGTAAGCGTATCCAAACTGTCAAAGAAATTAAACAGATTTTTTTGAGAATGGTATCAAGTTTTCCATTTCAGGTCAACTAGCGGAGGTATGAAACTAAATTAAACAGTACTATTTGTGTCCAGATTTTTAAAAGGTTATATGTTGTTAAACATTGCTCAAAATCTTTCCCTAACGTACAAATAGCAGGGCAGACTGCAAATTCTTAAAAAATGAAAATATTTAAAGTATTATTTTTTTTCCCTGAAAAGACTATGTCAATACAAAACGAACAGAAATTAGTTTAAAAAAACTTTTTCCATAAAACAAGTTTTTCAAAGAAAAGTAAAGAACTCCATTAAACAAAAAATGAGCAAAAATAAATCAAATAATCTACCAAGCGTGAAACTACCACAAATCAGCATCCACAAATAAATGAAACCCAAAAAGAACAGAAATTACAATATTTAACCGAGTCAAACTTAAAACTAGAAGAAATTAACATAAGTTGAGCGCACAACCCCTATGCCTTAGCAAGGCCAGAACAAAATTTGCGCTTCACTGAAAAAATACAAATGAATGTGCATTGTCAGTTTAATATACATATACTGATATTTAGTAGTCAAAATGTCATAGGGTATAAAAGTAAAAACATTTATATCTTTTCAGTAAAGGGCAAATTTTGCTCTGGCCTTGGTAAGGCATAGGGGTTTTGTGCCCAACTTATGTTAATTTCTGCTCCTTTTGAGTTTGACCCAATGTTTGAGAATTTTACCGTTTTTTATTACAATTTAATGTAGAAACAACACTGCCATGATCTTTTTTATTTAAACGGAATAATTTCTGTTCGTTTTCAGTTTAAAGTTTCAGTTCAAAACTTATTTTTCTATATAATTTCTATTCTCTTCCAATTTATGGAAGATAAGACAACTCAATCCTTATTAAGGAGCTGAACGATGAAGCGGTACAAGAATTGAAGGAAAAAATAAGCTTAGAGAGGAAAAAAATTGAAACACAGTGTCGTTTCTTTTTGTAAACAAAAATTTAAAAAAAAATATATATTTAAGTATTTGTTTAAAATTTTTAATTTAGTAGCACTTAAGAAAGTAGCTCTAGGCGAGTAGCTTCGAAACAAAAGGTTAACTAAGTGGACAGGTTTGCATATCGATACACTAGTGAAAAATTTTGCTTGCTCGACAGAAATGTGCCTTTAGACTTAGGGAGTTACTTAACCTGTCCCTAAATCGAAAAGACATTCATTACTTAGAAATGAATTGACATTTCAAAAAAAGATCATTTCTCGTGTAGGTACAATAGATGGTATTATAAACTGAGTTTATTTCATTTCCAAAATTTTGGGAAGAATTACCTGAATTCTCCTACAGAACTCTTTTCATACTTTGGGTGCCATTTCTGGACTAGCAAGGCTGGGAATAATGAAATGGGGGGGGGGGGGTAAAATTCCAAAATGGCTAATATTTTAATGAAATGAATATTTTACCTGTAAAGCAGCGTTTATGTAGCATGAATTTTCTAAATTCTTCAGTCCAGCATATGGTAGAACACATTCTATGTTGTTTTTCTTTCTGTTAGTCACAAAGTCGTTATGGTAGGGATTTGTTTTAGTCAATATGTTCGTTTTAGTCAATAGTCTATATTTTCAAGAAGTCGAAAATAAATAGCTTGAATAATGTTGTCAGTAGATTATCGAGTCACTCAGCAATAGCTTTGATTAATATTGAGGATATCCAAAATAATGCCAGGTCAATTTTGGTAGAAAAAAATACTAATGAATGAGAAATAAGTAACAAAATTTGATTTGGTTTCAATTAGTGTCAAATCTCGACTAAACGACAAATTCACATAAAGCTGTTTTTTTTTTCAACTGAAAAAGGTCTTGCCTTAGGATCAAGCAAATATTCACAAGGCCGCTCTTAAATTATTTAAAATTTAAATTATTCAAAATTTATTATCAAAAAGCCGTTTCCTTGTTCAACCTTGGCGGCTTCCTTGTCCTCGTCCCTGTGGAATTGATAATTATTGTCATAACTCTATGGCGTGGGAATTCAGCTATCATATCTATTTACAATTATGAAATTTGACACTTATACGAAACACAAGCAGATTTTGGGTTTTGGACATTGTGTCAACTGATAATTTCTTAAAAGACGCAAAATTGAGCAGACGTAAAATCGACCAATCGAAAAGAAAGTACAAAATAGGTGGGAACTGACGTTTTACCTTCTTCCCCTCACCAAAAATACTCCCTGCGTCTGGTTAGTCTCCAATCGCTTTCCCCTTATAATAAAAGAACTCATTTTCTGATCGAATGAGTACCCTCCAAAGTTTCTGTGACCTTGAGATGGAGATGGGGATAAGGAAGGGGCAGTTTTTCTCCTATACGATTAATCTCACCTTATGGCTTGCAGTCTGGCGGCTGAAAAATCGCGGTAACAAAAACAGGAGTCATGGTTGCAGCGGTAGCTGCAACATAGTAATGAGCGAACCACAGCCCAAAGTAACCAAAAGTTAACAAACTCGTTTTGAAAAAAAACAACTTAGTGAAAGAAAATTGCTATGTAACACTGATTCAGGATCAAATGAGCACCCTCCAAAATTTCTATGAAATTGAGGTCGAGACGGGGATAAGGAAGGGGTAGTTTTTCTCCTATACAATTAATCTCACATTATCTAAGGCTTATTTTTTTCACTTCATAAAAACACTGTATATGACATAATAAGCAAAAGCAAGGCCATCCCCCGCTTTTTTGTAAGACAAGGATTTTGAATTTCTTAAAAAAAAAACTTTATTTGTGAACTAAATTGAATTCAAGACTTTTAAATGCGGTAAGACGTATATATTATGAATCAGAGAAAAATGAGCTACTAGTAAAGCTGATAAGGTTTAGTCCCATAAAGTAGTGTCTGACCCCTTAGAATCTCCTCTGCTTTGAGTCAATTGCGATTGTGCTCCGATTTGTGGCGAGTGACAGCTCATTTGAAACGTCTCATCCGCCTGATAATAGCACTCCACGTTTTGAGAAGAATAGGACCTGTATCTAATTCTTTAACCTTATGGCTGGAATTTTAAGACTAGGGCGATAAGAAAATCGCCCTGGTTAAATGAAAAAGCCACAAAGAGTTGTAGCAATGAAGAAAATATTGAATGTTATGGTAAATCTAAGGCCTATTGTTTTCACTTCATAAAAACACTGTATACGACATAATAAGCCAAAGCAAGGCAAAGCAACGCCATCGCCCGCTTTTTTGTAAGACAAGGATTTTGAATTTCATAAAAAAAAACTTTAATTGGAAACTAAATTGAATTCAAGACATTTAAACGCGGTAAGACGTATATATTATGAATCAGAGAAAAATGGGCTTTAAAATGAGTTACTAGTCAAGCAAATAAGGTTTAGTCCCAAAAAGTAGTGCCTGACCCCTTAGAATCTTCTCTGCTGTGAGTCAATTGTGATTGTGCTCCAATTTGTGGCAAGTGACAGCTCATTTGAAACGTCTCATCCGTCTGATGATAGCACTCCACGTTTTGAGAAGAATAGGAACCTTTTTATCATTCTTTGACCTTATGGCTGGAATTTTAAGAGTAGGGCGATAAGAAAATCGCCCTGGTTAAATGAAAAAGTCACAGAGAATTGTAGCAATGAAGGAAATATTGAATTTTATGGTAATGCTATGGTAATTTTTTTTCACTTCATAAGAACACTGTATAATACATAATAAGCCAAAGCACGGCAAAGCAAGGCCATCGCCCGCTTTTTTGTAAGACAAGGATATTGAATTTCTTAAAAAAAAAACTTTATTTGGGAACTAAATTGAATTCAAGCATTTTAAACACGGTAAGACATATATATTATGAATCAGCGGAAAATGGGCTTTAAAATGAGCTACTAGTCAAGAAGATAAGGTTTACTCCTAATAAGTAGTGTCTGACCCCTTAGAATCTCCTTGGCTGTGAGTCAATTGTTATTGTGCTCTGATTTGTGGCGAGTGACAGCTCATTTGAAACGTCTCATCCGTCTGATGATAGCACTCCACGTTTTGAGAAGAATAGGAACCTTTTTCTCATTCTTTGACCTTATGACTGTAATTTTAAGACTAGGGCAATAAGAAAATCGTCCTGGTTAAATGAAAAAGTCACAAAGAGTTTTAGCAATGAAGGAAATATCCAATGTTATGGAAATGTTATGGAAATTGTTTTTCACTTAATAAAAATGCTGTATAGGAAATAATAAGCCAAAACAAGGCAAAGCAAGGCCATCACCCGCTTTTTTGTAAGACAAGGATTTTGAATTTCTTAAAACAAACTTTATTTGGGAACTAAATTTAATTCAAGAATTTTAAACGCAGTAATATGTATATATTATGAATTGGCGAAAAATGGGCTTTAAAATGAGCTACTAGTCAAGCAGATAAGATTTAGTCCCAAAAAGTAGTGTCTGACCACTTAGAATCTCCTCTGCTGTGAGTTAATTGTGATTTTGCTCCGATTTGTGGCAAGTGACAGTTCATTTGAAACGTCTCATCCGTCTGATGGTAGCACCCCATGTTTTGAGAAGAATAGGGACCTTTCTCAAACCTTAAAACCTTTTTCTCAAAATAGGAACGTTATGGCTGGAATTTTAAGACTAGGGCGATAAGAAAATTGCGCTGGTTAAATGAAAAAGTCACAAAGAGTTTTAAAAATGAAGAAAATATTGAATGTTATGATAAATCTAAGGCCTATTGTTTTTCGCTTCATAAAAACACTGTATAGGACATAATAAGCCAAAGCAAGGCAAAGCAACGCCATCGCCCGCTTTTCTGTAAGACATGAATTTTGAATCTCTTAAAAAAACTTTATTTGGAAACTAAATTGAATTCAAGAATTTTAAACGCGGTAAGACGTATATATTATGAATCAGCGAAAAATGGGCTTTAAAATGAGCTACTAGTCAAGCAGATAAGGTTTAGTCCCAAAAAGTAGTGTCTGACCCTTAGAATCTTCTCTGCAGTGAGTCAATTGTGTTAAAGTATTTTTAATAGTCCTTTAGGTTAAAGGGAACAAAATTTGGCAACACTGTAATCAATTTGAAAGATTGGGCGATCGGCAAGGGATGTTTTCTTCAAAATTGGGCAATACTGAACATAGGGCGATGGCCAGGGCGATGGGCGATGGGCTATTACTTCAGGCTGGTCAGATTTCTAGTTATGAGCTATACCTGAAATGTCAAATCTTGGAATTTTTTGGACATCCTGCGGCTCACCCCTCTTGGTGTCTAGGTCTGTGGGTATTCCAGACCCATCCCCATTATCTGTGCCAGTGACTCCTTCCATAGTCCTGGTCTTTGCAAGTTCCACCGCTCGAACTTGTCTTCCTCTTTGCGATTTGCCCCTATTGGTGTCTAGATCCGTGGGCGTTCCGGACCCAACCCAATTGTCTGTGCCAGTGACTCCTTCCATATTCCTGGTCTTCACAAATTCCACTGCCAGAACTGTCTTACACCGGATTCAATTTCACTGCCCTTTAAAACTGTCCTGTCTTCCGTTCAAAACGTGTTTGGACTGACTCTTACTACGCTGACCTCACCCAGTTTGCCATGAATAGATCCAGAGGTCAAGCATCTATTCCTGCCAGGCCTGTTCCTTCTCATAGAAAGAAGATCCTCTTCAGTAGTCTTATTACTGAATTCACCCCTTTCTGATGTTTTCCTAGCTCCGAGAATGCTTGAGCTAACTGTATTTGAATCATATCCCTCACAGGGCCTCATCAAACCAGTCTGGCTAAACTGTCATTTATACCCTCCTTAAAATTCTCCTTTTTTCTATAAGCATCTTGGGGAGATTTTAAGCTTAAGATTGTGTTTTCTAATTCCATTATTTTCCTTATTCTACGACATTCAATCCAATCTCTCGACATTTTGTTTGGAATCCTTCTATTTCCTTATACAAGAAAATCAATCGGGACTTTATTCCCCATTAGTGCTAATTACTTCACTTTTAACTCGTCAGGATTAATAGACTGATTTTGCTCAGCAATAAGCTTCGAGCCTGCTCCCAAAATACAAAGCTTACTAAAAACCTTAAGTTACATACGAAGACTCGTAAGAAAAAAGAAAAAAAAATCTATACTACTAAACACTGTCAATATTACTACTCAAATTAACACTGTTTAAACTTATTACTCAAATGAACACTTAAAACCTTTCCGTCAATGCTAGGCCAGAAAACAACAACCAGACAACTGAACACACACCTTCTTGGGAGGAACGGAGGACTCAATTTTACCAAAGTTTAAACATTTTATTAATCCCCCCCCCCGTATACATCAGCAAAGCACATCTTGCATACATCGAATTCGTAAGATTCCATGCAGGATTTTTAAGAAATATTCAAGATAGAATTGTATTCCTCTGAATTAAAAACAACATTATTTATATTTCCTGATAAAGCGCAAACAAAACATACAACCTTAAAAAAAACAAAAAAGATAGATTTCTAATCGTAAAAGATGTCTGCAAAGTTTTTCATTCGGGAGCTGATCGAATGTTCGAAAAAAGTTCTCTTTTTACTTTAACTTTTGTTTTTACTATTCTTACATTTTATGCTTGCACAGAAAACTCAAATAGGATTTCTCAGCTTAATCCTTTTATAAAAAATAATTGGATATATTTATCATTAATGCTTAGAAATTCTCTCAGTGTAAATAGAAAATGGTCAAGCAGAAATGGCTGAGAGATGTTAGAGCATACAACTAATCAAGATACATCTGTACATATATGGGCTAGTCAAACATCACTAAGATTTTGACCAGCGTGAATTCTTTTGTCTCTATTCAAGACTGATCTATCTTCAAAGTACATCTTTTACATACCATATTCACAAGGTCTTTCTCTAAAGTGTAATCTCATTTGTATCATCCTACCCATCATTGAGGAAAGGCCTTGATACACTAATCACACTTGAATGGATTAAGATAAATTTGTAGTTGGAGGGGCAGGTCTAGACCCCGTAAAGATTTTAGTCAGCGGGAGTTCTTTTTGTGTCTATTCACTATGGATCTATCTACAAAGCACATTTTTATACATAATATTCATATGGTTTTTTTGCAGTGTGTAATCCCATATATAGAGCCAGACCTGACTTTCGAGCTAAGGTCTTGAAATACTTATGACACTCATATGGCCTATCACCACTATGCAAAATCAAATGATCAGTTAACTTCAATCATTTAATTAATTGAATGATTAATTAACTTATGATTAAATCAATCTCGGCTTCACCGCCAGTAATTAAATTTAAATTCTCCTTGAAGACCATGTTCTAGGCATGTGTTTTTAAGAATAATTTTCTTAACTATCTCTTTAATAATTGTGTTTTATATATATCATAATTGCTGTTTGACATGGCAAATTGTATTATTTGATTACTGTTTTTTAACGCAGGCAATTGCTGAAGGTGAATTACCCCCTACCAGTAGCAAGATAATTGAAACATGATCAAGTTCAGTGAATGTTGACCAAAGTGACACCCAAGCAAGCTAGTGATGACATAAGGCACAGAATAATTGAGGGATATTAACGCATATGACCTATTGGTGGAACATGTTAAACCCCTAACAACAATAGCAACATGCCTCGGACATTTAAACTAGGAGTGGTTCAGGGACATCTTACTTTAGTTTACCATGGTTTTAGCAAATATACAAAAGCTTGCGTATTTTGGTAAACCCTAGTTTGTATTATTTTTTGTAGGCTGCTTACCTCTCATTAAAGCTTCATTCATAATGCCTAAGCCTAATTCAGAAGTTTTCTAAGAGGGGCTAGAAAAAAACTATTGAGCCCAAGTTGAATTGCAATCAATTTAAGTGAAAACCGCCCGCCATTTTTCTAGTGAAAATGTGCCGAATGAACGATTTTCGACTTGAAAAATTCAACATGCAACATCTTTAAAAAAGTGCCCAAATACGCATCAGAGTCAAAAAGCGCCCAAATTTGCTTTATTTGTAACTGTAATTTCAATTTAATTCTGAAGCCAGTAAAGTTTTCATCAGTTTTCTGTTGAACTTAGAATGTATGCAATCTATTTAAAAAATTACTATTCTTTTAGGTAGCATTAAAAACCCTGCCCAATTTTAATAATACACAGATTGTCCGGAAAATCTAAAAATGTAATTGGAAAACTCTTCAAGGGCCTTGTACAGCTTAGGCTTAAGGTAAGAACCTTGTTATCCAATCCTGTGTTTTAGAAATATATTCAAGTACTGAAGCTTACTCAGCGAAAAACAACCAAACTCGCTTCAGGTTTCAAAGGATATGCCTTATAAGATTTTTTTTTCCTGAACGCAATTGTTAGCTAATAATTTTGGCTAACATTTTCTGTTAAGACGGTGGAAGCAGATATACTAGTTAACGAAAATTATTAGTTAACAATTCGTAGAAACTGAAACAAAAGGTTTGAAAATTTACAAAACGGTTTGTGGTTCTAGGCAGACTTCAAGGCAGCAGAAAAAAAATTGATGTATCCATTGGTCAGGTCAAAATAGCCAAAAAAATTGTGGCCTCCAATATGTTGTATAAGGTTCCATCTCTAATCTGTCCAATTTTTTTGTCAAGATAGAATCTAGTCATACTGCATCAGCAGCAGCACGATTTCGGACTTGTTTGACAATAGATGTCACTTAGGTCATTCTAGTCATACTGCTTTGCAATAGTTTCTGGTTTATGAATTTTGTGCTTCAAATTCTCCAGAAGTGATTTGATTTCTTAAGGAAAGTCTCTAACAATGTTTGTCAAACGTTTTTGTTTGAACGACGGGAGCGTCATTGTTGGGAAAAGTGTTAGCCAACAGTTTTAGTTCAAATGCATGAAAAAAACAATGTTGATCACCATGTAGCTCTGTAAATAGCAACGATGGTTTACAAAAGAAAATAAGATTATATAGTCCACACCCATAGATTATTACATTTTCTTCACTGAATAGAGTTTTACTATTTAAGAAATGAGCTGGATCAGGACACATTCATAAAGAGTTCAAAAGTTTTATTGAGTGAACAAATTCTTTTCAAGCCATCTCCAGTCTAAACCGCAGATGCTTAGGTTGGGATCAAAGGAGGGCAAACAGATTGTTTTTATCCTGGTGGTGAGATATTCCCAGATATTGGTCCAGATCTTCCATCCCTAACCATTAACGGAAAGCCTGAGTCAGCATGTCAAAATGGTAGGCCGGTGGACCTTTCGACGAGTAACATGCCTAGTGCAGCCGGATGTCAACGCACACAGAGCGCCGTGTAGCTGGGTAGCTGATGGTTAAAGAAATACCCACATAAAATCTAAATAAGGAATGAAAATGGTCTCAATAGTTTGTCATCTACTACAGCGTCCCCGACTTTTTTCGACGCGCCCTCTCATTTAGGGATGGTGGCGAGGCCAATAAATGAGCTAACCATCACAACCCAAATCAGCCAGATGAAAACGATTTTTGGAGTCTTCTGCTGGAATGTAAAATCAATGAAAAAAGAGACAAACCGCCATGTCATAGCTTATGAATTGCAAAGATACAAAAGTAGATGTGGTCTGCCTTTCAGAAATAAGGATCGGAGGTGCCCTTTCCAAATAGGCACCCATAGCAGAATCAAATGAGAAGTACCAATTTTTGAACTCCAGTGTACAGGATGGTTCCAGACTTCAAGGACTGGGGTTTACGTTGAGTACTTCAGCTCAACACGTGCTTCTTGCGTGAGTCCTATTAGCCCAAAAACTAGCCTCATCAGGTTAAATGGTAGACTGTTCAAAATAAGCATCATAGTGGTATATGTCAATTATCGACAATATGTCAAGAATCAACAATTAATACCATCCACGATGGATTTAAAAAATTTGTTAAAAGGAAGCTTTAATATAGGGTGTGTGAAGTCTTAATTCACTCTTTGACCCTCCTTCTCCCATATTTTCTTGAAATTTATTCCTCTAAGATCAAAACGAAGCGTAATGTTAGACAGAGTTAGGGGGAACGAATTGTCGTGATCCACTACGGAAATTATAAATTAGTCAGGAATGTTTAGGAGACAATTTCCTAAAAGAACCGACTGATGTCTTGGATCTCTCTTCCCTCATCACTGATCACACTTTTCGAAAAAAGCAATTTAGTTCAAAACACTCAAAATGTCTAGTAGCTATGTCTCCAGGGAGGCAATGCCCCTCGCTCCCCCCCATCCCCACAGCCCCCAGAGCAAGAATGATGAACTATGCAATTTGACCTTTTTTTCCTAGTTATAAATAACTAGGAAAAAGAGGGGCTAGATTCTGGGCGTCTTTGAAAAGGCTACGGGCATTAAGGTGAAACTTTAGGTAAATGTTAAGAGGGGATGACGAAGACAATCAAAACACACTATGTCCTTGCTGGTTGTACTTAAGGGAATATAAGCAGTATCTAAAGAATGACTGAGGGTGTTGATTTGAAACTTTTAAGGTATATTGAAGAAGAATTGGAATACAACCATCTCTTTTCCTCCTTGCCCTTTTTATGTCCCCCCTCTGATCAACATTGATTGAAATTATGCAATTGTTTTTTTTGTTCAAGCTACCAAAAAGACTGGAGGGCAACTAACCCCCATACCAAGCCATTTTTCACTCAATGACATCTGATCATAATTGTGACATTCAGTATAGTTGAAAGGTCCATAGTTGGGGGGGGGATTTAAAATTACGTTCAACTCTTAAGACTCATTATTTTTTTTATCAAATATATAATAAAGATATTCTATTTCTTTAAAAAAATGATTAAAAGCTACAGGGCTTTAGGTAGAAAAACAGACATAACTCGCAAATCAATTCTCTTGATCACTCGCAAATGATGTACTTTGTGCTCTTGAAATGTATATAAAGATGACGTACTAATTTGAATCTTTCTTTCATAATTTTCATCCAACTTGTAATCTATCTAGATCTTTTTTTCAGGCCAGAAATCCCAGGATACCAATTTCCAAAAAAAAACATTGAGCCGTCTTCAAGAAAAAAATTTATGCTTGCACACTTATGTACAAGCACAGTTGTTTTTTTAAAGAGATTTGATTTGCGAGTTTTGTTTGTTTTTTAACCTAAACCTTCTTAGCTTCTAAGCAATTTTTAAGAAATAGAATATCGTCAAATACATATCCTTAATATATCTTTGATAAAAAATAATAAATCTAAAAAATTAAAGTTAATTCTAAACCCCCCAACCCCCCCCCCCACCCTAATATACAAATATATAGCCAAAGTAATATATTTTCTCTGTGTTTTCCTTGTCTTTATTTCGTCAGCATTGATTCAATTTACGGGTAAACGGGTTGAAACAAGGATTACGCATGGCAAAATTCTTGGGAAATATACAATTTAAGCCATATACTTTCACATTAGGGGTGGAAGGTTAAAATACCGCGGAAGCACCTTCAAAATTTATCAACTGCAATTTTTCTGCATATTCTGAATTGAAATTGTTTTCTTAACAAGCTTCCTTCTCAATTGCCCCAATTCTTGGCCTATACTGAATTTCGTTATTTTAAAAGTGAAAGAAGAGAGCAACATAATATTTGAGTCACATTTACTGATCTGGCTATGATGTCATTTTCTTTCTCATTTTCTATCACGTACACTTTGAATATACAAACACGATACCTTGTGATAGCATAGTGGATATAGCTGTGTCTTGAAAGTTTCGGGACTTAGGTTCGATCCCGGCTGTTGCAAGGAAGTAATTTACTAGATTTAGCTGTTTAATTTTTTAGCATCTACACAGAGAAATACTGTTAATCTTAGAAAAAAATAAAATAGCAAGATTTCTTAGTAAAAAAAATCAAATCTATTAGAAAAAAGACTTGAATTTCAGCTTATATTTCAAGCTGTTGTGACAAAAAGCGCGATTTGATTTTTTGTTTTGTTTTCCTTCTTTTTTAATCAACAAATTCTTAAGCTAGAAACTTGTTTACTCCTTTTTATTCTATTGGCTTTAGCTTACTGTACATCGGAATCAAACAGTTCGTGGTAACGAACTGTAAGTAAGGAGCGACCCTGCTCAATGGTAACCGAAACTCTAAAAAACGGAATTTTGATACCAATAGATACATCAAAAGAATCAAATTTTAATTTTGATTTCAAATATATAAGTTTCATCAAGTTTAATTTTACCCATCAAAATTTACGCAACCTTGAAAATTTGGCTGATTTTCGAAAAAAGGGGGAAAGACCCCTTAAAAGTTATGAGCCTTAATGAAAATCACAGCATCATATTCAACGTATCAGAGAACCCTACTGTAGAGATTTCAAGCTCCTATCTACAAAAATATAGAATTTTGCATTTTTTTGCCAGAAGAAAGATCACGGATGCGTGTTTATTTGTTGTTTTTTTTGTTTTTTTCCCAGGGGTGATCGTATCGACCCAGTGGTCCTAGAATATCGTGGGAGGTCTCATTGGAACGGAAATTAAAAGTCCTAGTGCCCTTTTTCAGTGACCAAAAAAATGGAGGGTAACTAGGCCCCCTCCCACACTCATTTTTTCCCAAAGTCACCCGATCAAAATTTTGAGATAGCCATTTTGTTCAACATGGTCAAAAATATCAAAAATATGTCTTTTAGGATGACTTAATCCCTCAAAGCCCCCAGGGGGAGGGCTGAAAGTTATGAACTTCACCCAATGTTAACATATAGTATTGGTTACTGGGAAGTATACAGACGTTTTCAGGGAGAATTTTTTCTGGTAGTGGGGGGGGGGGGTGGGTTGGGGGTTATATGGGAGGATCTTTTCATGAAGGAAGTTTTTATGGGGGAAGGGACATTGCTATGAAGAGGGCGCTAGATTTCCCATCATTATTTTTAAAAAAAATCAGAAATTAAATATAAAAAAACAAGTTCTTCAACTGAAAGTAAGGAGCAACATTAAAACTTAAAACGAACAAAAAATATTAAATATATGATTGGGTTCACCTTCTAGTTAATGCCTCGCTCTTTAAGCCAAAGATTTTTTATTACTTTCATAAGAGCTATTTATTCTAATTAACGGCCTTTGTGATTAAGGGGTCATTTTAAAAAATTGGAACAAAATTTTGTTTACTTATTCACTGACAGTGAACCAAAATAAAAGCTGCATTAACTAAAAAACGATCAGAAATTAAATAAAAAACAAGTTTTTAAAACTGAAAGTAAGGAGCGACATTAAAACTTAAAACTAACAGAAATTATTCCATATATGAAAGGGGTTGTCCCCTCCTCAACGCCGTGCTCTTTAGGCTAAAGTTTGACTCTGTCTCATAACTTTATTTTTTAAGACAATAAAAAACTTTTGCGTAAAGAGCAAGGCGTTGAGGAGGGGACAGCCCCTTTTATATACGGAATAATTTCTGTTCGTTTTAAATTCTAATGTCGCTTCTTACTTTCAGTTTAAAAAACTTGTTTTATTTATTTAATAAATACACAAAAGTGAGGATTGATCCAGCAAATGAATGAAGAAAACAAATGATAATAGCGCAAATTCTTAAAGAACGTCTACAAAGAACAGTGAAAATGAAATTTGGTTGTCAGAATTGATTACTACTAAACTACTACTACCAACAACTCACAGCAGCACCAAGACGCCTGAGGCCAACACAGCTACCGACGCTCCTCCTCCATCCCAATCTATTTAAAGCCTCCCTTTTTACACTCGCCCACGAAGTTCACATTTCCTTTAAATCTATCTTTATGACGTCTTACTACCCCAGACATTGAAGACCTGCTTTCTGTTTAGCCCTAGA
This sequence comes from Artemia sp. Qi Xiang Cuo, assembly GCF_049724085.1. Taxonomy (NCBI): domain Eukaryota; kingdom Metazoa; phylum Arthropoda; class Branchiopoda; order Anostraca; family Artemiidae; genus Artemia; species Artemia sp. Qi Xiang Cuo. The sequence goes on along the minus strand of NC_142804.1, from coordinate 60,921,227 downwards.
CGGTCGGTCAGAAAGGACAATCTTTGGTAATCTGTCATACATCATCCGCACAACATGCCCTAGCCATCTCAGCCTTTCTTTCATTATAGCCTTAATCAGAATTGATTAAGTGAAAACTTGCACAACCAAATATGTCTTAATACATTTGGAAAAATAAGGGATACAATTTTAATTTTTTTAAAAATCCATACGCCGTCATATAATTTTTGGCGATAATGGGTACCAATTTAAAACAAAAGTAGTATGGGCAAAAAAAGGCTAAAATATATCGTGACAAACAGCTTATAAGGTGTAGCCTCCATTTGAAGGTTTAGTTGACTTTGTTAATATATAGATTTTTTATATTTGAATTTTTGTAGAATGAAAAGTATTGTCAAACTAAAACGAATTAATTTTCCTAAGTCGTCCTCACGGTTTGACATGGTGACTCTGACAAAGTCTGGTGCTGCCCTAATAACTTCATAAATTTGAAAAGACTAAGAGAAAAATCTAAGAAAATTGTTGTTTTCTTGTATGAATAGGCTTAAAGTGGCAAAAATATTTTTTATTTTGTAGTCTTGATTGTTTAAAATATACGCTCATGTAGCAGGGGTGAGGGGGCTAACTCTCTTAATATTGGTTCTTAGTATATTACTTATGAGAAAACTTATACAGGATTGACTTAAGGTCAACTTCTTAGTATTTTTGGCTAGGCTGACCGAAATTTCTCGTCCCCTTCCCTAGGAAAATTTGAAAATAAAAAAACAAATCTTGTGTGTGCAAAAAATTATCATTGCTTTGATTGAACCCTTTGCTCAATTAAATTAAAAAAACAAGTTTTTTTAACTGAAAGTAAGGAGCGAAACTAAAACTTAAAACGAACAGAAATTATTCCGTATATGAAAAGGGCTGTCCCATCCTCAACGCCTCGCTCTTTACGCTAAAGTTTGGCTCTGTCTTACAGCTTTATTTTTTAAAACAATAAAAAACTTTAGCGTAAAGAGCGAGGCGTTGAGGAGGTGACAGCCCCTTTCATATACGGAATAATTTCTGTTCGTTTTTTTAATGTCGCTCCTTACTTTCAGTTAAAAAAACTTGTTTTTTTAATTTAATTTCTGATAGTTTTTTAGTTAATGCAGCCTTTATTTTGGCTGACCGTCATTGAATAAGTAAAACAAAATTCGCATATTAATTTTACTTTTCTTGTGCTAAATGGCTTTCCAATAAACCAAAACCAATACTATACAGAAATACCAATACAGAAATTATTCCGTATATGAAAGGGGCTGTCCCCTCCTCAACGCCTTGCTCTTTACGCTACATTTTTTATTGTTTAAAAAAATAAAGTTGTGAGAAAGTCAAACTTTAACGTAAAGAGCGAGGCGTTGAGGAGGGGACAGCCCCTTTCATATACGGAATAATTTCTGTTCGTTTTAAGTTTTAACGTCGTTCCTTACTTTCAGTTAAAAAAACTTGTTTTTTTTTTATTTAATTTTTGAACGTTTTTGAATTAATGCAGGTTTTGATTTTGGCTCACCGTACATGAATAATTACAACAAAATTTTCAGATTAATTTTACTTTTATTTAGTTAAATGGCTTTCTCGAAACTTGTTTAATTTTATTTACGAACGTTTTTATTAGCAATAAACATACGTAACTTACGAATTAACTTACGTAACGAACTTCTATATTCATATATTCTTAATACGTATATTAGGGAGTATATTCACCCCCTGGTCAATGGTAGAACCCTATCAATAGGTCCCATCCCTCACCCCTTCTGCCATCTACAATTGAGTCTGACTCTGATCCCACACCATATATGAACATAGAATCCCTAGGGAGAAAACCTGTGCTGTCAGTCCGGACCCCACACCATGTATGGGCAAAGACTCCCTAGGGGAAATGGATTTCCGGGAAATTGATTGCGTAATCGAAGGGGAAGTGAAATTCTGAGATTTTGATTTATTGGAGTTCGTCCAGGAGAATTGTCTCCGCCGAAGTTTGCACATGCGCATTAACGGTGGAAGAAATGTATTGACCTATAACTCCTGATCCCACATCATATATGGACATAGACTCCCTAGGGGAAATGGATTACTGAGAAACTGATTTTGTAATCGAAGGGGAAGTGGATTTCCGAGAAATTGATTGCGTAATCGATTGGGAATTTTATTGATCCGATAACGGGAAACAAATCACGTGTCTCCTTCTAAGCCAATCAGAGGGCTGGTTACATATTAGCGGGAGAGGATTGCAGAGAATATAAGGAAAGGATTTTTGCCATAGTTTTTTTTATTAGTCTGTGAATAGAATCCAAAGGGGTGAGGAGAACAGTTCGACTTTACTCATTTGGATATATATTTGTGTTGATGATGACGAGTGGGATGTTTACCCTATTAGAAGTTGATAGTGGAGTTGGTGGCAATAATACAAGATCACCAAACATTGCGGTGGAAATCACGAGAGGATCACGACTTTGTCTGCAATGGGATAAAGTATATCCAATATATGTGATGTCCTTGAGCAAATTTAAAATAGAGGATCAATTATGTTTCGCTGCTAAAGTTGATATAGCACATGTGAATAGAATTGAATGTGCTTTAAGTGCATTAGTGAAACATATTGAAGACAATAAACTGTATCGCTAATTGTACATGCTTAGTATTATTGTTGTTATAATTATTCAATAAAATTGTTTCGAAATCAAAAATGTTCCCTTTCTCTTCTGGTCAGGTTAGAATGCTAGGGCTAATGAATCAAGCCCAGTCTAGAGTCAGCTATCAGAATGAAAGTATTGCAAAATTAATACATTTTAGAAAGAGAGAATTAGATCAAATCTGGTGTTTATAGAAAAATATTTGATTTTGGATGATAATTTTCTCGAGTTATCTCTTCAACGCAGGATATTCTCTCGGGGAACACTTGAAAATATAATGAAAACTGATTCTCCCCCATTGGACTATAGTATGAAGCTTTGTCGATGTGACTCAAATTCTTATACTCAATTTATTGATATATTCATTGGAACAAAGCAGAATAATATCGTGGATACACTTTTGAAAACATTGCCAATAGATTCAATGTAGATGGCTCCCCCCACCATTTGAAAGAGGTGACGTTACAGAGTTACACCTCTCTCATTCCTCCACCCTGAATTTATCCGTCGGCATGGACGATCAGTTTCGTTTTAGCTGTGAGAGAGTCAAGTGTCATTGGAAACCAAAAAAAAAATATTCTATACACGTCCATTATGCATGTACCCTCTTGGCAGTTGGACTCAATGGGAGAATTGTTACAATTATTGATGACTATAGTGAAAAGTGCAAATTATGTAATCCTTGTAAATTACATAGAGGCTATGCATTACGAATTAAAGGATGTAATTCATGTCTTGAAGATATTTTTGACTCTCGTCTTGGAGGACATCTTTGCTCTGATTGTCACTCTGATAAATGTGATTAGTAGGAGAATAAATACCCTGCTATGATTGGAAAGAGTCCTAAAAATGAGTTTAGTTTATTTCTGTGAAATTAGTATCGTCGTAGATTTAAATTATTCTGGGAGGAAGAATCTGGTCTACAATTCAACTGTTGGCTAACAAGACAATTTGGTTTCTACGTCATCGTTGTGATGACACTGTCTATTATGACTATAAACCAAGTGATTTTTATTTGGCAGTTACCGAATGTGATTCACCATTTGAAAACACTGTATGTGATATTGCTTCAAATAGTCAGATTGAAACTCGTGAATTTCATAATATGAATGCAAATAGTATCATTGACTATAAAAAGAGACATGATCAGAGTGAAGTCACATTGTACTGCAGAGAATGTGACTCTGACTTTGCAGTCAATCAAGATAAATATACAGTGAATCCGAATGATTTACCGACATTAGTGGTTTACGACAGTTGCCTATACACCGATGAAGAAATCTAAAGTGAAGATTTAAAGACATTGTTGTATATATATATATGCATTTTGTTAATAAACAAATTTACAAACATTTTTTAAGCACTTTACTCTTAGGGCACTGAAATTTATACTGTACAGGTATGAGAGGATATTTTCCACTAGGATGTCGTTCAGACGTGGATTGTCAACATGAATGTTGAGAAACTGCTCGTAAGTATAGCCGCGACAACGGAACACAAAATATAGTAGTGCATGGAAGCCACAGCTTTTAGTTGTCAGATCCTGCACTCTCCTCTGATTTTGAATAATAGTTTTCCCACTGCTCTCAATATAGTTGCTAATGTGGGGTGTGTAGAATGTATAGGGTAGACCAAGAGGATCAAAAAATTCAATCGTCTTCATTGTTTAAAAGATGCACAGCCAATGACCCGTCAGCACAGTCGACGGACTGCTATTAACAATAATTAAGGTATTGTTGAGACTTTGAATTTTTCCAAGAAAGTCCGAGGGCAGACAATAGGATTAGTACTGTGACATGTAGAGATCCATATTAAATACATTGATTATTTGACTGGTGTTCATGGCGCCAAGTCTAGTAGAACACTGCCTTCGGGAGTGATTTCCCAATAGGTTTCATGTTGATTTAGTGAGATTAGTGCAATACTCTCAGACAATGGGTCGGCAAATATACACTTTAAACACAAACTCCCCGTACGTTCTATACTCATATCCTGCGTGCCAGACAAATCTAGTACAATGATACCATGTGTTTTAGCAAACATTTCTTCGGTTATACCATTTTCAAATAGTTGCAAATCATGATCTAGGGTTTGCATGGTCAACTCATACAATTTTTCTATAGGATTTATCAAAAGATAGATTGTAGAGTGGGATGCCCTTTACTTTGCAAACAAGAGATGAAATTCCAAACATCTCGAATTTATGTGGACATTCAGTCCATGAACCTAGGGTACTAGCACTTTTTACAAATGCCAAAGCGAGTTTTGACAGAATTTCGCCATTGATAAAGGATGAATCGGTGAAGGTTGCGTGACCCCATGGCAATATGAAGTTGATTGGTGATTGTATGAGGAACAAGTAGTTTAAAATTATTTCCGCTGATTCTCAGTTTTTACACTCCCAAAGCAACAGAACTCATGACCTGTTGTTTGCGTACATGAAGTATTGCCGAGGTGAGGGAGAGACATACATCAGGATTGGCAGCAAGTTCTTTTCTTAATTTGAAATTGGATGGTGCAAGCATAATTTTTATATCCAATGTAACATTGGGTGGTAGCCATTGGGGTATATTAAATATTTCATGATATATTTTTCTAACTAGATGTAATTCACTAGTTGTAGCATTTTTAAGTGTATCTGTACTATCAGTATTAGTAATATATTCATATCCATTGGACGTGCCTCTCAATTCCTTGTATGACTTGGGTGTCATCAGCATGAATTGCAGATAGCTTGTATAATTAGAGAGATTGTTGCTTGTGCTCACCAGTGTGCAATTGATATAGACACTGATTTGACGAAATAGATTATGTAATATACAATTTTCATAGGATATTCCATCGGCCCAAATTGGCATTGTATTATCGGATTTCCGGACTTTCATTTGTAAATCTATTAATGTCGAAAACATGTCCATAAAGTAGTCTTCATTGACTACGAATTTGAAAGTGGATATTATAGGAGAGGGGTTGTTGAGGATAAAATTGTTCATAGTATCCATGCTTGCCATTCAAATCAACGTATTCTGCATTGAATAGATTAAATGGGGCGGTAATTGAAGGTTGAGAATTCTTATGAGCTAGGTAGGACATATTAGGAAAAAAAAAATCATGTTTCAATATAAACATTCTCTTTCTTTGGCTTCTACTTCTACTAGTACGTGTCGGCTTTTTCCTTCTTTTCTTTGACAGGGGTGATGTCTTTCGTTTCCGACCTGAGTAGAGACTGATGAGTGATGCATTGTTTCTCAACCCTTTTAAACCTTTACCATTTTGTCTTAATCTCTCGCCAAGTGTTCAAGCACTGGACCTAAGATTTTCCGTAGCACTTTTTTTAAAATCCTTGCCAGAGCCCCAATCGTATAGTGTAGGGGATGCAAAATCTGTCGCAGCCGGTACAAGATTTTTCTAGCCAAAAGTACTGAAGAGCGAAAGAGTTTAGTAAACCACCTGCCAAGACCATAGCCAGACATTGACGAGTGACCTTTGTAATAGTCCATTCCATTGCCCTGTTGTCTTGGGCCAAGAGTATTAACATAGCAGTCAATATCAGGAAAAGTGAATACCACTTTTCTAATAGACATCTTGTTGTTGTTGTTGAACAATAGGACGAAAATGGCATATAATCACAACCAAACCTTTTGAAATTGCTATGGGATCACCTAATTCAGTTCCTAGTGTTAACTTACAGCGTTCCAAATAGGAAGTGTTTACAGGAATATAATTAAGATGCTTTATATTGTAGTGGTGAATATGTTCTTGATTGGTTTTTCGTTCAAGAACTCGTAGGAGGGGAACATTTGAATTACCAACCCGAGATAATTCCACAAATGATGCGTAGATAAATATACAAATGTCCATGGGGAAGGCAGGCGGGTAGTCAGCAAAATTAAATTAGTGTTTCCGGCACTTTTACCATTGATTATATTGAGCTTAAAGCCAAGAACATTCTTTAGATTATCATTGAGGATAACCTTTTCATTGGCAATAGGTGAACTAATCTAGATCTTGCCCTCCTCCTTTGAATAGTTGAAATGAAAAGCTCCTTTTTTACGAGCAGAAATTCTTTTATTAATGGAACGACATAGATCATTCATACAGGTGAGTTCCTCGTAGGGTAATTCAATATATGGATGATTCATCCAATTGATCTTTTGAATTTGATCTTGATCACTTGAGGATGATGGTGGCGGCCAATCATAGGGTCTAATTTTTATTTCATATTTACGATCCTTCCTCAGGATGTCGTAGGTATTTTTGAGAATACAGTCGACAAGAGCCACTTCATACTTTCCGTCGAATTTGATGGTGGGGGAGAGTTTCGTCCAAAAATCACTTGTTCTATTCAGGTCATTGTAGAGAGGATCAGAAACATTGGACATGAAAGTCACATAGAAATCATTGGGTATTGTTAATATCTTCAGCACTGACCCAAGAGTCAAAATCGGAGTTGTATCCTAGCCAGCGAACAAGCAACTGTCTCTTGCCCCTACGAGTACGACTCTTTAATATCTTTTTAATTTGATAAATTTCACTAGTGTTTCTAACTTTTTGCAGCTCATATTCATAAAACATCTTTGGTGTTTCGCAGTCGATATGTTGTGGGTTCGGTGTCCAGGATTTTGGACACTTTAAAAAGTTCAGTGCTCCATAAATAATTCCCCTTTTCAAAAATATTGGTGGTTCTATTAATTCGAACAGTATCACCAACATTGAATTTCTTCTTCACATTTTTTTTTTTCACCATTGGAATAATGCTTTAGAAAAGCATCAAATGTATTTTCACTGCAATGAACTTCCCGGGGGCTTGAGTTGGACAATCATCGATGGGATCGATGGTTATATATCCGCATGATTTTATTTAAATACTGAATAAAAACAGATGTATTTTTCAGAGTACAATATCTTGAAAATAATAGATGAATCGTTCTTATCAATATTTCAGATAATACAGCCTTTATTGGGCTGTAACAATGATAAAGTGCTGTATTATATTTCAATAAAACTTTTTGCACATGTAAGTAAGTAAGTAGTATGACGGCACTAGACCCTCAAGATCCAAAACGGCGGTGCTGATCTCCGTTTCGTGACCCTTCAGTCAGGAAGTGCAATGGGGGCTGGGGGCCAGCAATCATGTGCTTTCGCACACCCTTCCTGATTACCTTCCCCAGATTTCTCCAGGTACCCATTTAGAGCTGGGTTGACTCTGGCTAAGCTTACAGGGTCACACCACTGACCCGTGTCCCAAACCAAGAAACTGGCCACGCCAGGGATCGAACCCGTGCCCCTTGGACAAAGAAATCTCAACCCAGCGCACGCCCACTTAGCCAGACGGCTTAACAAATTCGCATGGGGATTAACAAATTCACTACCACGATCCGATTGAATTTTTCTACAGCAATCCTATTCAAGAATACTCTCAATGGCCTGAGCAACTTCAACACCTCTCTTTGACTGTAATGGGATGGCATAGGCATAGCGACTAAAGACACTGATTGCCACCAGAATATATTTGTAGGGTGCATTGTGACGCCGTTGAATTGCATCTAAAATTAAAAGATCAGTTTGCATTATATGCAGAGGGAAAAAGGCTTTAGTTTGTCGATATTGTTTGCCACGAAGCCTGTGATTCCGATGCAGTGTGTAACTCGGTTCATTCTGTAGATACTATTTAGCTTTTTTAATGTGCTGCCAGAGACAACTTTAGAAAAAGTTTTGGGGGGACTTAAACTTCCCGCTTCACCAATATTTTTATAGACATATTTCAGAACTTCAACCATTTTCAATACAGACAAATAGTGTAATACCCACTCCTCCTGTGCATAGTGGAGGGTGAATCAATCCGTCTTCGCTTTTGACTAGCAGCCACAGGTGTTATAACATCATTGCTGCTGCTGCTGCTAGTTTTGTCCAATATTGAATCTTCTTCTTTTTAAATGGTGTTGATGTTGGCGCTGGTGTTATCGGAGGACTATATTCTCTTATTTTCTTTAGAATTTACTTATTGCCAATAAGACTTTTCGGAAAGTTTGATACACTTAGAAAGGTGTATAGATTATTTTCAAAGGATAAAAGTCCTTTACGATTCGTCACCATATCATATATTAATTGAGCTAGATCATAAATTTTATCCTAAATTTTAATTCGCATTTCTGCGCTATCAACTTGAACTTGATGTTCATCAGTTTCCAGATTGAGATATGATAATACTCCTTTCTATCTTTTCAGTAGGGCAGTGGAAAAAGATTTCCAATTTTTACAACAATTGAATTCAATTCCTTCTCCTTTGATTGCACTGCTGCTGCAGAATCTTGAGGTGTTTCCTGTTTAGAGGGATCGGTGATGACGCTGACAGGGGCGGGTCTCTCACGATAAGGTCTATGTTTGTCCACACGTCACAATGCATCTTGAAGTAAAAGCAGTTTTTGGTCATCGGCAATATTCTCATCATTAATGAATTCGCTTAGATTGTCTTCAAAATGATCGACGGGCGAGAGGACAAGTTCAAATGGTGTCAATTTATAGGGTTTAGCCATTCTCTAGAGAAAACTGTTTACAAGTCCTGCAATTATTGGTAGTAAAAGTGTGAAAAAGCTACCGCCCGCTTGAAGGAGACGTTTTCTTTAAAAAAATTTTCCCTTGTTTTTACAAGCCAAGGCGCGTACAGTGGAACGATGTTGCTTTGTCTGTTGTCTAGCACCTTCTGGCAGTTGAACATTGCCCTCGGTTAAATTTAAACAAAGTTCAGATTAATTTAATGAAATCATTGTCAACATCATGTTTGAGTATAGCCTTCCGGAGTGGAGGTTTTGAAGTGCCTAAAACGAAAAATAAATGCCGTTGTTCGTGTAGTTTTTTCAGTGCCATAATGTCAACTAATAGTCTTTTCTACTGTTCACCGGAAGATATAATGTATTTTCATTGTTGAAAATGTCGATGACTACACGTGGATCCTCAGGTGTGCTCTTATTAACGTCCAGCAAAATGTACCAGTAGGGTTTATTAGTCGCCTGAGTGTACGCTGACAGCAGAAATTTAGGGGCGCCGGGATATATTTCCTTATTGAGAGTTATTAGCGAGCTAGAATCACGAACAACTCTATAAATAATATAGATGGTGCAATTCAAAGCAAGAGTTCGCATACATTTGCTCTGATGAAACAGATTGTGTAGAATTAGGGTTATGGAAATCTGGTCATGATGAGAGCGAACTGTGAACAGCTGTAGCATTTCTTGTGAGAACTGTTCAATGGATTCAGCCAAATCATCAATAATCAGCCACGAGTTCGGTTCAATACTAATGAAAACATCAAGTCCTCGTATGAATTGTATTGGTATGGGTGTGGCAATAGCTTTTATTAGATCGTAGGACTCCCGCCAAATACTATAGCAATAATAAATTTTCTTTGGTTTTTCCATAAACATTTTATCACAATTTTGAATTATTTTCGCTAAAAGTGTTGTTTTCTCTGACGTTGATGGACTACACAGAAATAATCTGAATGGTGTTTTAAATTCATACATGCTACGGCGGTTGATAACAGTCAAACTACAACTAACTGTAAATCATACTTGTCGAACGAAGAATTAGTTGTAATAATTTTCCCATAGATCGATCTAGTAAAAGAACAACCAAAACAATATTTCATGGTCATTTATTTGACATGAAAACTCTATTTGTTCAACAAGAACAACGATAACACTTTATGTAAAAAATTTATTATAAAACACTTCTGTTCCAACATGAACAACAACAACAACAATAACACTTTATGTACAACATTTATTATAAAAACACTTTGGTTCATCAAGAACATCAAGAACAACAGCAACAACAACAATAACACTTTATGTACAACATTTATTATAAAAACACTTTTGTTTATCAAGAACAACAACAACACTTTTTTTTGTCCACCATCACTTTTTGTACATTAGCACACACACTTATTGTACAGTAACACATGAAAAAAAAAACACTTAAAAAATAGCACAGTTGAACATTATGAATTTAAAAAGAGGACCCCTCCGGGGCCGCGGGGCCGAAGACCGGCCGCGGGCGGGCATTTTTTCCACTCTTACAGTATAATTTTTATACTTTAGAGAGCGAATTGAAATCACTTGTGCTCTCGGTACTAGGCTTTTTTCTACACAGTCTCTGCACACGCTCATTTTGAAATTGCTCTTTACAAAATGTGTAGGCACCCCTTTACACGTCTGCTTTACATCCCAATTATTTGTTTCTACGCAATAAACTTTAGGACCCGGGAACACCCCCCTGGATATCAAATCATTCCCCGTCTCTGATTTTAACATTAGTAGTTGGTTGGGAGCTTGAAGTTTCACCAACCTGGGGTAGAGGGACGGATTCCAGTTGGTGAAATCCATCCGCGAGCTGATGTGCTCCCCATTTTCTAAATCTCCCAATAAATCCTCTTTTTTTACCTTTAACAGCAGAGAATCTGTATCCCCATAGTAAACTTCAACCTCCCCCTCCCGTGGCCATTGCACCTTGCCCACATTGTAAAAAAACGACAACATGAGCTTTTTGGTAATTTCAAGTACTGAACTTCCTCCTGCTAGATTCTTGTTCAGCACCACATTTCTCTTTTTCCTGTGTAACAGAACCGAGCCAGCCTATATGCTCGTGAATGTTGTAAAATTGGGGTCGGCAATAATTCGTGCACACTCTTAAGGATCAGTCACGACGTCGCAGCGAGATCTGTTGCGTACGCCTTCACACATTTTCCCAAACGCTGAATTTAGAAGGGGTTTGAACAGTAGAGTAGAGAACAGTAGAGAACATTTCCTTCTCTACTTTGCTGTTTGCCCGAGAGCGTTTATCAACAAAAGTGTCGATAAACGTTTTCAAATATGGTTTCTAATTGAATTGCAGGACCCTATGTATTTTGGTGATCTTGAAACCATTGTTCACCATCCAGTGCAAAAGCACATGGTGAACAACGATATTCACCTTAAGGTCCAAATCAGCAATCAGTTTTTGCTTAGAGGGGATCCAGAGCATCCCCATATCCTCAACCCATGATCGATTGTAGGGGCTCAGCGAGTCCCTGGTCACTGGTCGACTGATACAGGGAAAAACAAAGTCTCTAACTGAATCATGAAGTGCCAGTGGAATGTGCCCGTCAATTTCAAAGAATCATCTTCGCGGCTCATTATCTTCGACAGTGGTAAGGTCAGGGAGCTCAAAAGGATTCTCAAGCCATTGATAGTTTCCACAAGGCAAAGAGTAGTGAGACATTGCTGAGGGGTACAATGAGTTCATGTCCAAGAATACTGCATTTGACTTTGTACCGGTGCTGCTGTTTTGTACGCTCGGAACGGTTGTCAAAACGCAATCCCCCTGAAAATAATACCGTCCGCTCATTGATCTTTCTACAATTATTTGAAAAAAAACTACGTTTTCTAAAGAGTTAAAGAGGCTGAGTTACAAGGTCGAACCTTAAAACGTACAGGGATTAGGAGGCACAGTTGGGGGGCTACCGCCCCCAAACCCCGCTTTCGCAGCCTTTAAATGTAAAAAGAAAATTTCTTTAAACTGAAAGTACAGAGCGACATTAAAACTTAAAACGAACAGAAATTATTCCGTATATGAAAGAGGCTGTGCCCTCCTCAACGCCTCGCTCTTTACGCTAAAGTTTGACTTTCTCACAACTCTTTGTTTAAACAATAAAAACTTTAGCGTAAAGAGCGAGGCGTTGAGGAGGGCACAGCCTCTTTCACATACGGAATAATTTCTGTTCGTTTTAAGTTTTAATGTCGCTCCTTACTTTCAGTTTAAAGAAATTTTCTTTTATATTTAAAGGCTGCGAAAGCGGGGGTTTGGGGGCGGTAGCCCCCCAACTGTGCCTCCTAATCCCTGTACGTTTTAAGGTTCGACCTTGTAACTCAGCCTCTTTAACTCTTTAGAAACCTAAAGGGGGGCGGTTTTTTGAAAACAGGGAAGGAGTGATCGGATTGAGCTGAAATTTCGAGGATAAGCTCCCAGGCCCTAGGAAAGCTTAACCTCTAAATTTCAGCCCAATCGGGCAACGTTAAAGGGGGGCTGTGGTGGGAGGGTCCAAACTTCCGGCCCAGTTTACCCCATGAAGATAAAGTCGGAGGAGGATGAAATTTTGCAAGTTTCTTAGTTTGAGCTTGGGCTACAAAATGCAATTACCACCGTCTCTCTGCGACCTCTAGGACCTGAAATCGCTTAACATTGTTGTGGGTCGCCTCTTTATAGAGGCACAAGTGTGCCTCCTTGAAAAGGTGTTGATCTACATCAGTGATTAAGTCTACTTCCTCCCTACTGATTTTTAAAATCAAGTCCATCACCAAATGTGGCGTGGAAAAATAATAACCTACATCTAGTCCGAACTCTGAATAGATTTGGTCAGTGTTCTTGCAGACTATGTACAACAGAGTTAAAACGTCACTGGCCAAGTACAGTCTACAATAATCAAAACCATTTTTACAATCCCTCTTAGACCACGCGTTCTTGGCAAACTCATATTCCTCGACTGTGAATTGACTGTTGGTGAGTGAATTATAGAGAGCTTCAAAAGGAGGTAGCTTCACCTCGCTTAAGCGAGCGCCAAAACAGTAAAAGTCGTATGCGTATACACCTTTACAGGTCAATAGGTCATACATTTCACTGTCTGGAAAGTGCTGTTTAAGCAAGGGAAAACTATTAAAATTGTCACTTTTCTGCACTTGAATCAATTGACTCAATGCCTTGGGAAAAAAGTAAAAGAATCTAAAAACCTGATTTTATTCCAACACGTATGCCCATTATTTGCTACCTGCCATTTCAGCTCGAGAAGCAACAACTTCTCTGCCGATTTGGGAATAATATTATAGGTAAATAAATTATTTACCCATGGACTATCTACTCCCCCTCCCTCCCTTTGCATACGTGCCAGTTTCGGTAAAATAAATTTTAAATCATAATTTGAATTGTGAATAAAAACAGGGATAAAAAACTGCTGGCAAACGTTTAAGTTACACGATTGATGCGCTACTCCTCTAAAATTACTACCCCCAGAGGATATTTCCTTCCACAAGTGATTATGGTCTCTGACTTTCCCCTTCCCCCTCTTTTCCCCCTAGTCCCTTTCCCCTTATCCCCCTCTTCAAACTCCCCATTACAAACCCAACATATTTTTTTGATTTTTAATCGCGAGACGATGCTCTGCAGACAACACCATAGGGTAATGCGTATTTCTCAAACGAGAAATAGCGTCATTAGCGGTGCCAATTAATTTAGTCAGTGCCTTGATCATGAACTCTCCCTCATCCAATGTTTCAACTATTTCTAACAACTGCATGGCGTTAAAACTGTCTCTTTTTGCGTGGGCATAGGACACTGCAATAGCTTGATTTTTTTTGATTCGGTTTGGAAATCGAGGATCGTTCACTTCCACCAGCTTCGCCTCACAGTCCAACGAGATTTTGTTTCTCTGGAGGAGGGTGTTTTGAAAATTTTTGAAAGATAAAATGGACCTATCCCCTGAAACCGTTTCCACTGACTGGTAGCCATGCCGTCTACAGTGCTTCATATGATTTTGCAACTTTAATTCTGTCCAAAATCGAGACAGGCATATCGGACAGCAGAAACGTGTACCCTTATTCTTACCCTCCCCCAGAACTGTACTGATGTCTGTGATTGGATTGAAATGGCCAATTGAATTGGTAAGGTCACTAGATGGTGGTGAGTACAACAGCCAAACCCAGTGTTTGACCAAATCAATTGACGGGCCCCTTACTGGGAACACCATCCCCTTCTTTTTTGAGCGAACCCCATCTTCAAATTCAGTTTCATATTGAACCGCAGTAACGCCGATATTTAAATACATAAATTCAAAAATATCAATAGACCTAAGCGTTACTGGGTATTTTCCCTCTAAACAAGTGAAATCTACAATGGCAAAATTGGACCCCTCCTTCCCATGTACAGCACAATCGTCTAAATTCGTCTTGGTAGCGTCACGTGCTAGAGGCTTGAATTCTGATATGAGGAAAGCGTACTTGAAACATTTTTCAGCTGTTTAAAAACAGATCCGCTGGACACCACGACAACCTACTAAATCTGGATTATATTTTAAAACTATATCTCTATTATACCCCCACCTGCCCCCCACTTAAAATAAAATCTTTATTAAATTTACAGATATTAACAATTAAATTTTCAACATAAAGAACTACCGACCCGCTCCCATTTTTGTTATAATTCTCGAGATGCGCAATAATATGACCTATCCACTCGGAAAAAGCTCCCTCAAAATTCTCAAAATTTGGATAGATCACACGCATCTCGGTGTGTACATAATAGTGGTAAACTTCACTTTTTCCCTCATTTAAATAAAACACCTTTAAAACAATAGAAACCTTAACTGAATCCCTACTACCCCACAATTGAATTTAGTTCTCCAGCAGTGTAAGAATTCTATCTACATAGTCATGCACAATTTTTACGGGTTCAAACACAAAATTACCACACAAAAGCGAATTGAATGGATCTCCAAAGGTTGCAGTGTAGACAACTATTGTATTTAAAATTGTGTTTGATAGCTGAAGGTCGGGAAATGTCGTAAACTTAATATTACCCCCCTCCTGCCCCTCCCCCTCTTGTATATTATTACCAACATCCCCTCCCCCACATTGTTCAGTAATAGGGCTATGGGAAGCCACTTCATTCAATTGAAGTGGAACTATGCTATCAGGGGCTAGAGGAGGGCTCCCCGTTAATTCCCGGGTAAAATATTCTAAAACCACCAAGGTGTTTGGACTCAGCAAAGGTAATTATCCCTGGTCAACTGTGCTATTATCAACATTTAAAAGAAAATCACTTAAAAAGTCATCAATGTTGTCAGGAATAAATTCAAGTGAATTAACGTTGACCTGCTGAGATATTTCATTGTTGTTGCTGTTGTAAAGCCCCATAGGCACGTCCTCTCCTTCTCCAACTGACGAGCAGGGGGGGGGAGACGGCGAGTATGGAACCAGAAAAATCTATAAATGAAAAATTGCTTATTTTGATAGTGTCTAAATCCCCCTATTTTTGAAAAATTGGATTATTTTTACATGTGCTTAGTAGCATTTGGTTTCTGCCATATATCCCGAAAGTTCAGCTAAATAAAATCTAAAACATTACATAGTAGGTTTTGATTTTGTTCAAACAATCACCCCCCCCCCCCCCAAAAAAAAAAACATTTCATATTAATAGCCCATATCTGCTTTGGAAAAAAAATAAAAAAAAAAACGGTGTCATTACTTGGTTTGAAATGGATAGCCTAACTCATTCAGATCATCCCCCGAAAATAGCTTATTTTGAATGTGTATAAACCGACCTCCTTTGAACTTACATTCGTTAATACAAGTCTGTTATTTTCAAGATTTTCTGGAAAATACAATTAAATGGGAACCGTTAACTGCTATTAAATGTCTCCCCAAAATCTTAGCAAGTTGTAATTGAAAGTTGTCAACAATATTACGCAAATTAGAATCCATATGTGTAAGAGATAAATGGTATAATCTCTCTCCTTCAAATTGAGTGGGGAGAAAACATCTTTAGCAAAAAAATATCTTTTAAAATCTTTGACACAATTTTTCAGTGTTGAAAAAAAAGCAAAAAGAAAAGGCCTAAAAGAATAGAAGAAATAGGTAAAAACTAGAGGCGAAAATTCTTACATTTCCGAATTCCGGCTGTATTTGGGTACCAGATGGTCCTGGCATAGCATGCTGGAGGGCAACATCCTGACCTTGTGTAGGTGGGGCAGCGGTGTCATGGGCTTGAGAGGTTGGAGCACTGGGGCTTGCCATCATGTATGCAGCCGTCCAATCTCTTTTCAATTTTCTGACAGGGACATCAAGCTGAGCGACAGCTCGATGGTCAGGACCTTGCGTTGAGGATGTAGCTTGCTCAGACTGCATGGGGACTGGCACTGATGGGGCTGCCTCGTCCTCTCTTGCTCTCTTCGATGGAGGGGGGGGAATACATTCTTCATAATTAGCCTTAAAGAAGAGAAAAAAGTTAGTATCGAAATAATTTCCCCCTTTTTTACAGAAGGAAAATTAGTACCCCCATCCCCCTAATCATAATTTTGTCTAGAAAGCATTTATCACTAAGAAGTCCCCTCCCCTAAGTCAAAAAGCAAAGCAAAAAGTGAAATTTACGAGAAATATACTATGCTTTGAAATCATACGTTTTTATTTTACAACTTGTGAGAAATTCAATTTACACATAATAAAGCTATCTTTTTCTTAGAAATCCCCGGCCCTCTTACTGCCTAACACAAAGAAACAGTTTTTTTTCACTTTACAATGATGGCGATAGAATTGAGGCATGGCTCCTTCCCCCTTTTTAAATAATGTCCTAAAAATATTTGTTAGCATTAATTTTGTCTAGAAAGCATTTCATTCTTCCACACAGGTTGTGTAGGCCGTACTTAATTATTGCAATCTCTTTCTGCGTGAAACTGTTTTAATTTGACGGGAAAAACAATCCTTTTGAATCTGTGATCAATTATGGCTAGACCGCTATCGTAAACATGCAGGAAGTGCAATTGTAGGGTGTCAGCTAATTATAACCTTGCGGAAATGTATTGTCAAGTTAGTGACGGCTTAAATGGAAAACGGTATATTAATAGCGAAGGGTTGTCACTTTAGATAGAAATATAGAAAGCAAGAATTTTATCGAAAAAGAGAATTATTTCTATTGCAAGAATTAAAGTCGCAAACAGTGGGGGGAGGCGGGGGGGGGTTTACATGGTTAAAAAGAGCATATTTTATAGTCTTCTAACGACTATAAAGATAGCACGGTCGACTTTGTATTAGAGTGGGAGGGGGGAGATTTACCTGAATATACTGGAAGGTGACCAAGGAAAATAATTTTATTTTGAAAATAAAAAATTAAAATGTACTAAAACAGAACTCACATTGTAAATTGACGTTGCCAAGGCTTCTAATTCATCAATAATTTCAGGTGCTCTATCCATTGTGTCTTTGAAATATATGATAATTTAAACACAACGCATGTCCTTTATATACGAAATCCCATGGGCGAATTTTTATGCAATGGTAAATTCTTATTTAAGCGACTCTCTGATTGGCCTAGAAGGAGATGTAACCGGCCCTCTGATTGGTTTAGAAGGATGCATGTACTTCTGGTTTCCTATTCCTTGATCAAAACATTCTCCCTAGCGTACACCTGGACAAACAACAACAACAAATCAATTGATCTTGAAAGAGGTGTCATTGACCCTGTCCCCGTTAGACTCAATAATCCAGCAATTGTTGATGCAAACTCTTGTTGACATCCAAGAAAACAAATTGCCATTGGAAATACATCAAAGTGAGAAAAATCCTGTTTTTTCATTCTCAGTGACAAAAACCATAAAAACATGCTCATATATGGTGTGGAGTCCAGACTGACAGCACAAGTGTTCTCCCTAGGAATTCTATGCCCATATATGGTGTGGGATCAGAGTCAGACTAAATTGTAGATGGCAGCAGGGGTGAGGGATGGGATCTCCTGATAGGGTTCTACTGTCAATACCTTGCTCTTTAAGCTAAATTTCAAATTTTGTTCAAATTCTTTAAAAATGACCCTTAATCACAAAGGCCGTTAATTAGAATAATTAGCTCTTACGAAAGTACTAAAAAATCTTTGGCTTAAAGAGCGAGGTATTGACTAGGGAGTGAACCCAATCATATACGTAATATTTTCTGTTCCTTTTAAGTTGTGATGTTGCTCCTTACTTTCAGTTGAAAAACAAATTTTTTTTTATTTCTGGTCTTTTTTTTAAAGAATGCTGGGAAATCTGGCGCCCCCTTCATAGCAATATCCCTTCCCCCATGAAACTTTCTTCGTGGAAAGATCCTCCCACATAACCCCCAACGCACCCCCTCCCCCCAATACCAGAAAAAATCTCACCTGAAAACGTCTTTATACTTCCCAATAACCAATACCATATGTTAACATTGGGTAAAGTTCATAACTTTCAGCCCTCCCCCCGGGGACTTCGGGAAGTTAAGTCATCCTAAATATATAGTTATCATATTTTCAACCATGCTGAACAAAATGGCTATCTCATTATTTTGATCGGGCGACTTTGGGAAAAAAAATGTGCGTTTGAGAGGGCCTAGTTGCCCTCCTTTTTTTGGTCACTTAAAAAGATCGCAAGAACTTTTAATTTCCGTTCCAATGAGCCCACCCACGAAATTATAGGACCACTGGGTCGATACGATCACCCCTGGGAACAAAAACAAATAAACACACATCCGTGATCTTTCTTCTGGCAAAAATGCAAAATTCCACATTTTTGTAGATAGGTGCTTGAAACCTCTACAGTAGGGTTCTCTGATACGCTGAATATGATGGTGTGAATTTCATTAAGGTTCTATAACTTTTAGGGTGTCTTTCCCTCTTTTTACGAAAATCAGCCAAAATTTCTCAGGCGCGTAAATTTAATAGGTAGGACTAAACTCGAAACAGTTCGTTACCACGAACTGTTTGATAGTTATCGAAACTTTATCGAACCTCTTTCTGTGGATGCATGAATTAAAAAAATTTTATAGATAAAGTTAATATTTCATTAGTTAATGATGATTCAGTCAAACCCCAGCTTAACTGTTGTACAGCTGGAATAAACCATTTGATTACGCCCCAAAAGTAAATAATACTAAATAAATATGGTATTCACTTTATATTGCAACTATACCCCGGCGCAGCGCCGGCGGATCGACCGAACGCCGCCGACGAGAGGCCCGGTTGAACGCCGCCGAAGTGTCGTAATGCCACTGGCTCATCGCAAGAACGCCACCGCCGGCAAAGGCGGCGGCGTTCGGTCGACTTTAAATTATTTTTGCGGCAATTGTATATTGGGTCAACCGCAAAGTCGGAGCTATTCCTTCTCGTGTGGTTTAGTATTTCAATTTTCCTGATTAGAAATCAAGCAGAGCTTGCACTATCCCCGAATTTTTGAGTATTTCCCCGAAAATCTATGCGTCACCCCGAAAAAAAATTTGGTTCCCTGAATCCCCGAAAATCACGCAATCACGGTGCCACCCCTAGCGATTTATCACCAGTGACTTTCCCTGCCAAATATTACTTTGCAAACCATAATTCTTCATTACTCTCTTGTTCATTAATTTTCGTCTCGTTTGTTGCTTAGCATAAAAACCAGACAGATGTAATATGCATTTGCAAATATTGGGATATACACAGTTCTTCAAATGTTGACAAAAAAGTATCGTCTTTATGAAATGAGTTTAAATCATTTTGAATGCAGTTTCCCAATCGCTATTTCTTACATCATTCGTAGTCAAGAATTTTATTTTCAAGTTGAATAGAATTATAGAAAGCACACTACTATACAGCTTCAGCCTTTTGTTGGATTTTGAAATTGATAGCCGACAGATTGTTTCTATAGCTGAATTGTAAGTTTGCAGATTTTTTTTTTTTTACTGTTTTTAGATAAGATTTTTTTATTGTTTAATACTCAATTATTGAACGCCTGATAGTAAATACAATCTTCGTTCAGGAACGTTTTTACCCCTTGCCGCTCCCCCTCCCCCCCCCCAAAAAAAGCAACAAAAACAACATTCGGATGAGACAAAATTTAGCTATAGACTCAGCTATGTACAAGGATGGGGAATTAAAGATTGAACCAGAAGTTACCCCAAAAATATTCTTCATAAATAAATTGTAAATTATTCCATATAGGGGGGGGGTAGGGGGCTATCATATTTAAATGATAGTACCTCATTTTTTTCAAATTGAAAGCAGGGATACCAGAAAGTTAATAATTTTTTTTCATTTAAAATGGACACAGAATGAAATTATATCAAAGTATCTGGAACACCATTGACATATTTTGATAGACCCAGGCCTCCCCATAAGGACATGTTCTTTGCCTTGGGTATTTTGCAATTTCTCATAGTCTATTGATGTAATTTGGCTTTTGTATGGGCTCACTTTTGATAAGATTATTTGGATCTTATGGACTGCCATGGCGAATCCATAACTCAGTTTTCCAATAATTTGAGGTATATTTGAATAATTTTTACATTTTTGTTGTTGTCTTTGTACCCCTTTACTTATGCCCTAAATTTTTTTTCAAGGAACACTAAGCTGTTTAACGTTATTTTGCGTGTTTGTTTGAACCGTATAGTGACCTAGTTATTTATTAAGTAAATTATTTTTCTAATGACAGCTGAGGCGGTATTTTATCAAGGTGGTATCGGGAGGGGGGTAGGGAGGTATTATATTTAAATGATAATAGCTCGAAATTTTATTTATTGAAAGCAGGGATCCCAAAAAGTTGATTTTTTTTATTTAAAGCAGAGACGGCATCCTATCAAGGTGGTATCCAGAGGGGGGAGGGGGGTATTGAGCTATCATATTTAAATGATAATATCTCGATTTTTTTCAAGCAGCGGTGCCCATAAGTTAATTATTTTTTTTATTTAAAGCAGAGACAGTATCCTATCAAGATGGTATCCAGAAGGTGGGCATAGGGAGTTATTATATTTAAGTGATAGTACCTTGATTTTTTTTTTATTGAAAGCAGGGATGCTGAAAATTTGAAAAGTTGACAAAATTAACAAGATTTTCGTGAGTTTTACTTGATACAGCACTTGCATGGTTTTATCGTCCAAAGGGAAACGGACATATACATCCAATCCGTTTTTTTTCTATTGATGAAACGGGTTTACTTTGAAAATATTCATTCATATGTACCAAGTAGATTCATACTAAAACCAATTGGTGTGACGAAAGCGATACCGACATCCCCACCTACCGTTGCGCTCGAGTAACAATGGCGGCCTTCGTCCAGTGCCCAAGTTACATTAACCCTACACAGGCAATTGTTGTAAAAAAAACAAATCTGTACTTTTCGAGCTTGGACTGCCATCTTGCTGTAAAAAAAATACTGCTTTTATCAACATCTTTCGTTGGGGCTGAAAGATGGCAGTCGATTGATACCTTCGGGGAGCTGCTGTGTGACATGTGGCCTAAACAGTGAGTCACCAAACCAAGGGATAAGAAAAACGAATAAAACGGTAGGCATTTTCTAAGCTAGAAACTGAAAACAAAACGAAAAAGTGGGAGATTCCTTGCATGTTATTTGCGTATAAAATATATACCGTTTAGAATTACTGTAGTTGAAATTCACGAAATAAGCAAGAATTTGGATAAGTAGCAAGATAAACTTCCTCCTGTTGTAAAAATACAACATCTGACGATCGTGGCTCAAAATTATGAAACAAACAACTAAATAAGAAAATAAACAGGGTGAAGAAAACAATATAATTTTACATCAGCTATTCTGTAGGAGGAGTCCCTCCTACATAGTAGCTCAAAGCACCCCTCAGGAATGGTGGATCATTGAGTAGACAGGGTGTTTCATATGTCTAATTTTTGTTTTCTTTCTAGATGGCGGAATATTACGACAGACTAAGAAAATGAGCTCAACATTGCCAAATTGACGCTGAAGAGGCGGCCAAGTATATTTTTTACATTCGAGAAGACATGTTGTCTGATTTTTCCAACGATGATAATGACAATGATCAAGACTTCCCGTCTCCAGAAGATCTTATCGATGATCCTGATGCAGACTTGTTGCCTCTACTGGACAATCCCCACTTCTTCTGGGAACAGGATGACGTGGAGGCTAACAATGAACCCAGTGACGATGACTCGGGGTAAACTCCACCCTCCAGTCAGCAACAGCAACCGGTAACAACAAGTACTAGAAAATAAAAGAAGAAATCGAAAGTCCAAGAAAAATTCGACTGGAGAAAAGCAGAGATAGAAAAAGTTGATCTGTCTGGGAAAGGAGAGCCTCGCCAAGTTCCGGGCATGTTGGAGACTCCACTGAAATACTTCCAAAAATTCTTTGACGATGAACTTTTTTAGCTGATAGTTGAACAAAGTAATGTCTTTGCACTTCAAACTGAGGGATGCAACCTCTGCCTCACTGCCGAAGAGCTAAAAGTTTTCATGAGCATTATTCTATTATTTGGAGTGATAAAAGTTCCCTATTATCAAACGCACTGGGAAGCAGCCACCAGATACCCTCAAATTGCCGACAAGATGGGCCGACAAAGGTTTGACAAGATCAAACGCTTTCTTCATTTCAACGACAACAATAAAGCTAAGAAACCTGGTGAACAAGGATTTTACAAGCTATACAAGATTCGACCCGTCCTGAGTCATATCCGTTCCAATTTTCTTGAAGTCAGCCCCGAAGAACACCATTCAATTGACGAGCAAATGATTCCTTTCAAGGGGTGAAGCAACTTGAGACAATATCTACCGAAAAAGCCGACGAAGTGGGGAATAGAAGTGTTCACAAGAGCCGGTGTGTCAGGTTTTGTATATGATTTTGAAGTTTACCAAGGGAAGGGCACTCTTGTTGAAGATGACATAGAGCCAGATCTTGGAGTCGGAGGCAACATAGCTTTACGTCTGATGAGTACCTTGACAGAGAAAATGAACTACAATATTTACTTTGACAAATGGTTTTCCAGCTTGAAACTATGAAGCTTGCTCAAGATCAAAGAATTCCCTTGTATTGGTACGTTGAACAAAGCACAACTGAAGGGCTGCCCGCTCCTCACAGATGGTGAAATGAAGAAACGAGAGAGAGGAGCGTGAAATTATAGGACTGACATTCATTCTGGCGTTTTTGTAGTGAAATGGTTAGATAATAACACGCTTTGCTTGGCTTCAACGTATGCAGGAATAACGCCAGAGGATACGTGCAGACGCTTGAACGTTAAGGATAAATCCAGGGTTGAAGTTTCAAGGCCAGCCATTGTTTATGAGTACAACCGTCATATGGGTGGCGTAGATTTAGAAGACATGCTGACGGAGATGTGCCGAACTCATCTTCGAACATGAAAATGGTATATTAGAATCTTCTGGTGGCTTATTGACACAGCAGTCTGCAATAGCTGGCTTCTTTTCAGGTCAGACGTCAAAGTGCTGACTTCAAGGACAGACGAACCGATGATCTTGAGAGCCTTCAGGTCTGAAGTTGCTGCAGGGTTGTATGCCTCGGCGCGTGTGATACCCCAACGTAAACGTGGTAGACCATCCGCAGATGTTGAAGATAGTCCCAGCCCCAGCCCCATTCGAAGTCGCAATCGAATCCGACCGGCAATATCTGCTCAAGCCAATGGACTTGATCACTGGCCAAAAAAGACTGAAAAGCAGAGCCGCTGCAAAGAGTGCAAATCGGGATATACCACTTTTGAATGCAAAAAATGTGACCTTCCACTGTGCCTTACTGCCAAAAACAATTGTTTTAAAGCCTTCCACACCAAGTGAAAATGCCCTATTTTTATATATTCGAGAGGCTAATGTCGTATTTTTACAACATGGTCTAAAATTGACAATTTTGAATTAATCATGCACAAATAAAATTTTTCGTCAATAGTCTGACCTAGAGATTACATGGGAAGCGTTGTAGATTTTTCCTGGTATTCGTTCATAAAGTGGCCTGTCAAGGGTTAAAAGGTCAGGTCATAATAAAAGCTTTCAATTTGGGAGGTTCAAGGAGGAGTCTTTGACAGTCTTATAACCTCAGGGTACTAGATGTTGCGATGTCCTTACGTATCTAAAGTGGTTTAGAAAATTCGATAACCCCACAAATGATTACCAAAAATATGCACAAATGTAATATTTAGAATATTATAACACTTTTTTCAAAGCTTTGAAGAAAAGCAAAAAAGTCTAAATACGCCTAACTACGCTAGAAAGCTATTTTAAAAAGAAACTCTTTGAAGATTTCCATGGAAATGATCATAGCAGAAGCTTTGAGTCTGGGTGGGGATCAAAGAGGAGTCTTTGAGTATTTTGACCCCAGGTGACTTGTTGTTGCAACTTTCTTAAATTTGGTAATTCTTGTGAGCATTTGGAAATCAAAGCTTAAACTCAATAACTGATACTAAGTGCCCTAACGTTTTGCTTGGATTAAAAGTGACGAACTAGGATGAAAATTTCAACATCTTCCTGGAGCTACTTCAGTCTCCATATTATTTCATTTAATTACACTTAAACGGATGAGCTTTTCATTTTTTACCTAAGAAAATAGCTGGCACTTCATTTTTCTTCATAGCCAATAAACCATTAAATGTTTTTTGTTTCATTGTAATTAAAATATTCTGATGCGAATTGTTCATCATGTATTTTTCAATTTGATAAATTTACTCCTTTTAGATGTAGTTTATAATTTGACTGATATTATGTATTTATCAGTTTATATGTTTGAACGAATCCCAAAAAGAAAAAATGACTAACATCCCAAAGAGCAGCCAAAACCAATAAAAAAGCAGCAGTTCAGCCTTAGCCTACATGACATATATTCTATAAAGAAGCCAAAAAAAAACTTTAAAATTCATTTTTTTTTAAATTATTATTAAAAACCAGTTTTTAATTCAAGAGGGCTTCTTAGGAATCCAAAAGAGAGAGAAAAAAAAAAACAATCAATATCGGAGTCGCCCATTTCAACTGTTTTAAAGGTGCCAAAATAGATATAGGCAAAGGACATTATGAAAAAATTAAGCTTCTAAGTTCAAAGTTATATTCAAAGTTTTTACCCAGACAACCGACGAATTTTGTGATACGGTATTTAAAGTTTATATGCAGTAATGCTCGATGAAAAAAAACTACTAATTTTGATAATTATTTATGTTAAGAATACATAGCTAATAGATACTTCAACTACTCGTATTAAGCAAGGGTTCTGAAACGCCACAGCCATTTCGTTTCTACCAGATTTCTACTTCTCTTGATGAATAACGAAGAAGACCAGTTCCAGCCAGCGACTTGTGAATTTTTGAACTCATGAATAGGCTCGAATCTGTTGTAAATTTAAGCTGTGATTTGAGAAAGACTGATGAAAACATTAATGTTTGCGATCAACATTGATCGCGCCGCCGGCGTCCTACCGGCGGCGTGGCGTGGCGCGCTGTTTTTGGCCCCGCCACCACCGGTCTTCCCTCATCGGCGCGGCGCCGGGGTCTAATTGTCACTTAGTGTGATATCTGTTGCTTTTCAATTTACCATGGTACCACCCATGGGCACCCATGAGCTGAATTCCAGGGGAGGGGGCAAACCTCGTCATGGGTACCCATAAGCTGAATTCCAGGGGGGGCCAACCTTGTCTAATTGGCACTGTTAATGCTGTATAATATAAATCTCAGAACAAATATAAAAATAAGGCAGCATCTTTCAGCCAGGGGCGGGGGCAGATGCCCCCCTCCCCCCCCTATAGGCGTCCATGGTGCCATCTATTTGATTAATACATAAGGACTGTTCCAAAACATAGACAACTGCTCTGAAATCATATAGCAAATCCTACTCTGTTTTATTAAACTGCCCATGTTTCGGCATCACACTTGACTCCTGTCATCACTGTAGCTTCCAATATTCTAATATTGGTTCGCAGACTTTTCTTCCTATTCTTCCAAACTTGTTTCAACTGAGAATAAACACCCTGGACCTTGGCTATTTTGCTTTTAACATCTTCACTGCACCCATTTTTCTTTATTAAATAAAAAAAAAGTTTTTTTAACTGAAAGTAAGGAGCGACATTAAAACTTAAAACGAACAGAAATTATTCCGTATGTGAAAGGGGCTGTCCCCTCCTCAACACCTCACTCTTTACGCTAAAGTTTTTTATTGTTTAAAAAAACAGAGTTGTGAGAAAGAGTCAAACATTAGCGTAAAGAGCGAGGCGTTGAGGAGGGGACAGCCCCTTTCATATACGGAATAATTTCTGTTCGTTTTAAGTTTTAATGTCGCTCCTTACTTTCAGTTAAAAAAACTTGTTTTTTTTATTTAATTTTTGAAAGTTTTTGTATAAATGCAGGTTTTGATCTTGGCTCACAGTACATGAATAATTAAAACAAAATTTTCATATAAATTTACTTTTATTTGGTTAAATGGCTTTCTCGAAACTTGTTTCATTTTTTTTACGAACGTTTTCATTAGTAATAAATATATGTAACTTACGAATTAATTTACGTAACGAACTTCTATATTCATGTATTTTTAATACATTTATTAGGGGGTTCGCTCCCTAGTCAATACCTTGCTCTTTAACCGAAAGTTCGAATTGTGTTCCAATTCTTTAAAAATGACCGCTTAATCACAAAGGCCGGTAATTAGAATAAATAGCTCTTATGAAAGTACTAAAAAATCTCTGGCTTAAAGAGTGAGGTATTGACTAGGGTGTGAACCCAATCATATATGTAATATTTTCTGTTCGTTTACAGTTTTGATGTTGCAGTTGAAAAACTTGTTTTTTTATATTTAATTTCTGATCTTTTTTTTAAATAATGCTGGGAAGTCCGGCGTCCCCTTCATAGCAATGTCCCTTCCCCCATGAAAAATTCCTTCATAGAAAAATCTTCCTAAATAACCCCCGACCCCCCCCCCACACTACCAGGAAATATCTCCCCTGAAAACGTCTGTACTGTATACTTCCCAATAACCAATACTATATGTTAACATTGGGTAAAGTTCATAACTTTCAGCGCTCCTCCCGGGAACTCCGGGGGATTAAGTCATCCTAAAAGACATACTTATAATATTTTCGAACATACTAAACAAAATGGCTATCTCAAAATTTTGATCAGGTGACTTTGGGAAAAAATGAGCATAGGAGGGGGCCTAGTTGCCCTCCATTTTTTTGGTCACTTAAAAAGGGCATTAGAACTTTTAATTTCAATTCCAATGAGCCCTCCCAAGATATTCTAAGACCACTGGGTCGATACGATCACCCCTGGAAAAAAAAAAAATAAATAAACACACACCCATGATCTTTCTTCTGGCAAAAAATGCAAAATTCCACATTTTTGTAGATAGGAACTTGAAACCTCTACAGTAGGGTTCTCTGATACGCGGAACATGATGGTGTGATAATCATTAAGGTTCTATAATTTTTAGGGGGTCTTTTCCCCTTTTATTTGAAAATCAGCCAAATTTTCTCAGGCGCGTAACTTTTGATGGGTAAGATTAAACTTGATGAAACTTATATATTTCAACTCAGCATTACAATTCAATTCTTTTTATGTATCTATTTGTATCAAACTACCGTTTTCTAGAGTTTCGGTTACCATTGAGCCGGGTCCCAATAACCAATACTATATGTTAACATTGGGTAAAGTTCATAACTTTCAGCCCTCCTCCTGGGGGCTTCGAGGGATTAAGTCATCCTAAAAGACATAGTTATTATACTTTTCGACCATGCTGAACAAAATGGCTATCTCAAAATTTTGATCGGGTGACTTTGGGAAAAAATGAGCGTGGGAGGGGCCCCCTCCCGCGACTAGTTCCCCTCAATTTTTTTTGGTCACTTAAAAAGAGCTTTAGAACTTTTAATTTCCGTTCCAATGAGCCCTCCCATGATATTCAAGGCCCACTGGGTCAATACGATCACCCTTGGGAAAAAAAAATAAACACGCATCCGTGATCTTTCTTCTGGACAAAAATGGATAATTCTACATTTTTGTAGATAGGAGCTTGAAACTTCTAGAGTAGGGTTCTCTGATACGCTGAATATGATGGTGTGATTTTCATTAAGGTTCTTTAGCTTTTAGAGGGTTTTTCCCTCTTTTTTCGAAAACCAGTCAAATTTTCTCAGGCGCGTAACTTTTGATAGGTAAGATTAAACTTGATGAAACTTATATATTTGAAATCAGCATTAAAATCTGATTCTTTTGATGTATCTATTGGCATTAAAATTCCGTTTTTTAGAGTTTTGGTTACCATTGAGCCGGGTCGCTCCTTACTTACAGTTCATTACCACAAACTGTTTGATTACTAATGCTACTTAGGTCAGGGAAGCTGTTCACTTGCTCGATCTTCTCGTCAGCCAGCATCACCTTTTCATCTCTACTTATTCCTAGTCTTATTGACTTAGTCTTCTTAACATTAATTTCCAAACTTATTCTTGTACTCTGAACTCGCGCAACCTTTAAAAATTTATTCATTTTGCCAACACTTTCATCTAGAAAACTTACCTGGAAAATCTCCTCTATCCCCACAGAAATCCCCCGCAAAGAAGTTCCAATAATAAATTTTATATAAGGAGAATTGGCCAATTTCATAAGTTGCAGTCTTGTCCCTAGGGAATAAAGGGAGATCCTGTTTCATCCCCAAAAGCATAGTTATCGAACCTTTCAACTATACTGAATATCAAAATGTTGATCAGATGTCATTGAGGGAACAAGGGCGTGGGATGGGGGTTAGTTGCCCTCCAGTCTTTTTGGTCACTTGAACAAAAAAACAATTGCAAAACTTCAATCAATATTGATCAGAGGGGGGTGCCTAAAAAGGGCAGAAAGAAAAGCGATGGTTGTCTTCCAATTTCTCTTCAATATACCGTAAAAGTTTCAACTCAACACCCTCAGCCGTTCTTTAGATACTGCTGATATTCTCTTTTGCACAACCAGCAAGGGTATAGTGTGTTTTGATTGTCTTCGTCATCCCTCTTAACATTTACTCAAAGTTTCACCTTATTACTAGTATCCTTTTCAAAGACGCCGGTAGGGAGGAGTTCACCATTTCTGGACGAACAACAGAGGGCGCCCTTAACATATAGGACGAACAAGATTCAGCCAATCAGAGGCCTAGGATACCTGGACGAACAAGATCACGTGCCTCTTTCAAGACCTGTTTGATGGTTATATTGTTTTTGGTTGTTATTTGATATTGTTTGATGGTTATGAGTGTTGTTGATAGTTATGTGGTTTGATATTTCATAGATGTTTCTTGAATACAGACAGTTTACATCATTGCCAGATTAGAGTGTGTCTAACGGGAACAAGATCACATGTCTCTTTCTAGGCCAATGGATTTACGTAAGGTTTCTCTTACATCACAATTCAACCTTGAGATTTGTTTATAATGAACACGCTTTGTGGTTAAAGTAACATATCGTTTCAAGACGCAATGGAGCAAACAACGAATACTGTGAGTTTAGAAGTTTTAGCTACAGAAATATATAATGTGAGTCCTGTTTAGTAAATTTTCTTTGGTTTTTCCAAATAAAATCATTTTTTGTAGTCCCCCATCCCCCCAATATATTCAAATTCAGGGTATACCCCCCTCCCCCCCAAAAAACTTCATACTTTGTTTCAAAATATACTCTTTTTCCCCCTAAGTACCCCCCCCCCCTCCCACCATTCGTCACCATTTAATTCTTTCAATTGAAGTCTTTTTCACATGCGTTTAAAACCATCAGAATCTTCACACTTGCGATTTAAACAAAAAATGTGTGTGATTTTGTCTCAAGAGGGGTGTTTTTGTAAACAACCTTCGTGCGTGTAAGGTTAAGAAATTAAAAAAAAACAAGGGTGGTAGCTAAACAAGGAAAGGATTAAGGCTACAGGCTTCGCGTAGTTCTATGTTTTATGGAAAAGGGAGACGAATTTTTTCCAAAATTAATAGATATTTTTAGGACATGGAAATTATGTAAAAGGATACTAACAGCCATTTAGAGTGCACATTATTCCTTTTGTCTAGCTTTCTTTCGATAAAGTTTCTTTTATATTCTCAGAGGAGGGGGGGGGGCAAGAAAACTATGGTTTTTAAATCTGATAGTATTAGGCTAGAAAGCAATGTCTTTAGGAGTTGTATGACGACTATATTAAGTGTAAATTGGCTAGCATTTTTACCTCTGATCGCAAATTTTAGGCCTATAAGCTGTGTGTTAACGAGCTTTTTCTATCTAATTTAAAACCTATATCTAAATACCCCTGTTTCTTGAGCTTATAACATTTCGAAAG
The DNA here is from genome assembly GCF_049724085.1 of Artemia sp. Qi Xiang Cuo. Lineage (NCBI taxonomy): Eukaryota > Metazoa > Arthropoda > Branchiopoda > Anostraca > Artemiidae > Artemia > Artemia sp. Qi Xiang Cuo. The sequence continues at coordinate 60,890,782 of NC_142804.1, read as the reverse complement.
TTATGCTATGGGTTTGTAGCCTACGGAACTATCTAAATTTGAATATTTACCCCCTTAATTGGGGGTTTTAGCCTTTTTTTGGCCCTGGTTTTTTAGAAATATGATTGTTTGGTTTTTCACAACGCTTTTTCATTAGCTACAAAAAAACTATAATTTAATTTCTTTTTAAGGACAATTTTGATTAATTCCCCCCTCCTGAAAAAAGGGCAAGAACCACTGATAAAACCCCTGTGATGGCATTAGTTGTCCAGTATGGCCGTTGGCCAAGACCTTCAGCTCCTTCCAGACCAGCTCTTCCTACACAAGCCGTGCAAGGTCATGACATCACTGCTCGGTGTACCCCGCCTGCACAAGCCCATGACATCACTGGTTCGTCCACCCCCTATCAAGCGTTGCCAGGACCTTCAAGACCAACGCCCTCCACACAAGGCGAGAATGTGCCTCCTTCAACCCTCAACATGCAAGCTGTAAACCATAATGTGAGTTTTTATATTTTAATTTATTTTCCGTTAATAATTTTTTCTCTCAAAAGGAAATATAAAACTCCCTTTGAGCTATTTAATTATCAAATCCTGTCAAGTGCAGCCATCCAGCCTGCTAAATTATCGTGAATTAGGTTAGCGAAGCCAAAAAAGGCACTATATTCAGGTCACAATTTCCAATAATAAGTACCAAAATCTATTGCGATATTGTTTCTCAAGTAAAAACTGCTTTACTAACGTATGGTTCATCTTACCTCTACAGATATCATAAAAACAACTATCTATCAGAACGAGTTTGGTACCATGACAGGAGATGGCCTGAAAGGGATAGGCTATCCATTTCAAACCAAGTAAAGACCCCGGTTTTTTTCCAAAGCAGATAAAGAGTATTAATATGAAATTTTTGGGGGTTGTTTAAACAAAATCGAACCTACTATGTCCCGTTTAGATTGTAAATATGTCATATCACTAATGCATATGGGGTGACTATTAAATTGGAACTTTCAGGATATATAGAGTAGTTAGAGTGGGGAACAGTGAATTAACCAAATCAGACTATGTGCACACAGATGGTGATACTACTTCTGCTACTACTACTACTACTATTAATATTACTAAGCGTTCGTTTAAGCACATGTTTTAAATAATATGAAAATATAGTTCGCTAATAATCCCATTTTCAAAATAGCGTGATTTAAACACTTTGAAAATAAGCTATTTTCTTTATAGGTTGCAATGGTTCCATATGCACTATCTCCCCCACCAGCTGAAGAAACAAGTCACGAAATGATCCAATTTGAACCGCAAATGGAGTTTCGTGAAAATCAGGTCACTGAAATATCGGCTATCGACGAACTAGATCTCGAGCGATACATTAAATTCTTACGAGTGTTATGGGGATGGTAATGTTAATTTAAATGATACTTATGCCATTGATACGGAATGGGCAGACAATTTATTCAGTAATTATTTAGATGTAGACGATAGTACACTTGAACAAGGCAATGCAGTTAGTTCAAAGGGTGACTTACCATGGCTAAGCCCGAATACATTGCAAATTTTCGATTATTTTACCAGAGAGTTAAATGAGAACCCTCCCCCAACTGATTTAATGGACTTCGTCCCAGTTCAACCAAATTTAATTGAAAATGAAATGGATTCGATGGATTTTAGTACACGGACCAGCACTATTGTTGAACAAAGGGGGGAGGGGGTGGTAATGATAATATACAAGAAAGGGCAAGTTTTAGCTAATGATGATGATATACAAGGGGGAGGGGGTAATGATATAAAATTCACGTCACTACCGGAATTTCAACAAATTCGATATTGAATACAATAGTCGTTTATGCTGCAACTTTTGGGGATCCGTTTCATTTACTTATGGGGGGCAAATTTTATGACCGAACCCATTTAAATCGTTCATGAATATGTAGAAAAAATTCGTGCACTTTTAGAAAACCAGATTCAGGTGCGGGGGGTAGGGACACTATCAAAGCCTCAATTGTTTTAAAAGTATTTTGTTTGAATGAGCGTCATAGTGAAGTGTACGATCACTATGTACACACCGAGATGTTGGTGGTCTATCCTTATTTGAAAAAATGAGAAACTGTATTTATGCAATGGATTGACAATATTATCCCTCATCTCGAAAATTATAATGAGAATGGGAGTGGGTCTGTGTTTTTATTTATTGAAAATTTAAGTGTAAATATATTTAAATTTAAAAAAGATTTTATTTTAAGAGGGGGTGGGGCGGGGAAGAGGTCTATAGTTTTAAAATATAATTAGAAGGATGAAATTCCCGATTGAGAAGGATGCAAGGGCGTTCAACGAATCTGTTTAGAAACAGGTCAAAAATGTTTCATGTACGCTTTCGTCATATCGCTTTTCGAACCTCTGACACATAGCGCTTCAAAGAAAAATTTGGACTAATGGGCCGTGCATGGGAAAGAGGGGTCTGATTTTCCCCTTGTAGATTTCTCTTGTTTAGAGGGAAAATTTTCGGTAAGACTCAGGACGATAGATATATTTGAACAGGCCAACGCCTATCTAAATATCGGTGTTACTGTGCTCCAATACGAAACAGAATTTCAAGAAGGTATGCGTTCTAATAAAAAGGGTGTAATATTCCAAGTAAGGGGCCCGTCGATTGAGTCGATGAAACACTGGGTTTGGTTGTTTTATACACCACCTAGTGAACCCAATTCAATTAGCGATTTAAATCTTATTACGGATATTAGTAGAGTTCTGAGAGGGGGTAAGATGATGGGGGTGTGTTATTACTGTCCAACGTGTCTCTCTAGATTTCATAGTGATTTAAAGCTACAAAATCACATGAAGCATTGTTAAAGACACGGCTATCAATCGGTGGAAACAGTTTCGGGTGATCGTTCAATTTTACGTTTTAAAAATTTCCAGAATGCGCTCCTGCGAAGCAACAAAATAAGTTTGGATTGTGAGCCTAAGCTGTTGGATGTGAACGACCCACAATTTCCGAATCGTATAAAAGAACATCAGGCTATTGCGGTTTCCTATGCCCATGCACAAAGAAACAGCTCTAACACTATGCAATTGTTAGAAATAGTCAAAACATTGGACGTGGATGATTTAATGATCAAAGCATTGACTAAATTAATTGTCAATGCATATGGAGCTATTTCCCGTTGGAGAAATACTCACTACCCGATGATATTGTCAGGGACCATAATCACTTGGGAAGGGGAAAGTCAGGGACCATAATCACTTGTGGCAAAGAAATATCGTCAGGGGTAGTAATTTTCGTGGTGTAGCACACCAATCGTGCAATGTGAATGTAAGCCAGAAGTTTTTTATACCAGTTTTCATTCAGAATTCAAATTATGATTTGAAATTTATTTCACCAGCTTTGGCACGTATGCACAGGGAGGGAGGTGGATAGTCCATGGGTAAATAACTCATTTACCTACAATATTATACCCAAATCTGCTGAGAAGCTAGTGCTTTTAGATTTGAAATGGCAGGTAGTGAACAATGGGCATATGTGCTGGAATAAAATCTGTTTTTTAGATTCAAATAGTTTTTTCCCCAAGGCTTTGAGTCAATTCATTCAGGTGCAAAAAAGCGACAATTTTGATAGTTTTCGTCTGCTTAAACAATACTTCCCAGACAGTGAAATGTATGTCTTACTGACCTGTAAAGGGATACATACATATGACGATTACTGCTCTGGCACGAAGTTAAGCGAGAAGACACTACCTCCGATTGAAGAATTCCATAGTTCACTTACCAATAGTAACTGCACTGCCGAAGAATATGAATTTGTCAAGAGGGTATGGGCTAAGGGTAATTATAAAAATAGTTGTGATTATTGTAAAATGTAATTGGCCAGTGATGTGTTAGCTCTTTTAGATATTGTCTGCAAAAACACAGATCAAATTTATTCAGAGTTTGGGCTAGACATTGGCTATTATTTTTCAACACCAAATCTCGTCATGGAATTTATTCTAAAAATTAGTATGGAGGAAATTGGGTTGATCACCGATGTGGATCAACGAATATTTGTAGAAAGATCGATGAGGGGTGGATATGTTTTTTCATTGGGATCGCGTCCTAACAACGGATCCAACTGGTCAAGACACCGGTATAAAGTCTAATGCAGTTTTTCTTGACATGAACTCATTGTACCCCTTGGCAATGTCTCACTTCTGTTTACCATGTGGCAATTACAAATGGCTTGAAAATCCTTGTGACATCCCCGACATTCAAACTGTCTAGGAAAATGGTCCACAAGGATGGTTCTTTGAAATTGACGGACACATACCAGTGGAACTTCCCGATAAAGTAAAAAATTTTGTATTTCCGTGCGTGAATAGACCTGTGACTAAGGAGGCATTGAGCCCATACAATCGGTCTTTGGTCAAGGATACGGGCATGCCCTGGACCCCATCCAAGCAGAAACTAATTGCTGATCGGGACCCGAAACAGAATATTGCTGTTCACCACGTTCTATTGCCATGGATGGTGAACAATGGTTTCAAGGTCACAAAAATACACAGGGCCCTGCAATTCAATCAGAAACCCTACTTGAAGACGTTTATTGACACCTTTGTCATCAAACGCTCACTGGCAAAAAGTAAAGTAAAATAATCTATGTACAAACTTATTTTAAATTCAGCTTTTGGAAAAATGTGTGAAAGCGTACGAAACGGATCACGTTGTGACGTCGTAACTTGCCTCAAAGAATGTGCACGAATTATCGCCCACCCCAATTTTACAAAATTCACGAGCATAGAGCCGAATATGGTTCTTCTACACAGAAAAAAAGAGAAAGGTTGTTCTGAACAAGATATAGCGGGGGCAGTTCAGTACTGGATATTTCCAGAAAACTCATGTTGTTGTTCCTTTACAATGTGTGCAAGGTACAATGGCCAAGAGAGGGGGAGGTTCAAGTTTACTATGGGGACACAGATTCTCTGTTGTTAAAAGTTAAAACCGGAGATTTATTAAATGATTTGGAAAATGGGGTGCACAACAGCTCGCAGATGGACTACACTAACTGGAATGAGAGCATCTACCCCGAGTTGGTGAAACGTCAGGCCCCCAACCAACTATTAATGTTAAAATCAGAGACGGGGACTGATTTAATATCCAAAGGGGTGTTCCCCGGGCCTAAAGTTTACTTTGTGGAAACACACGACAAGGATATAAAGTAGGCTTGCAAAGTGGTGCCTACACACTTTGTAAAAAATAATTTCGACATGAGTGTCTAAAGACACTGTGTAGACAGTTGTCTAGTGCCAAGAGCAAAAGTGCTAGCTATTCGCTCTCTACAGTATAGGAACCATACACTTAGAGCGGAAAAAAATGCCATGTCATGTATATCTTACCAGGTCTATGTGATTAAGAATGCTGTAAGAATACTCCCCCAAGGGCACTATTGAATGTCAGATCGATTTGAATGTTTAGGCTATAGAAACCAACTAGGTCTGGATAAGTTAACTTGAATTCAAAAAAAATCTTTGAAAAGTATAAAAATGGGGCGTGTGAGGGGGGCAAGATCAATTTCTCAATTATAACTACAGCAGCGGCTATTGTCTACAGAGTTTGTTTTTCTGCCGGACTTCAACCCCGGGGGTTGGGGGGTCCCGCCTGCAACCGGCCTTTGGCCCAAGAAGGGTGGGGGTGGGGGCCCTTGGGGGAGGGGTTCTCATCTTTTAAATTCTTAGTCTAGAATTTTCTTCAACTCTGCTGATATTGCTATTGTTCTTGCTGTATTTTAAGTAGTTTTTTTGACAATAAATGAAAAAATATTGTTGTTGTTGTTGCTATTATTGTTGTTGTTGTACAAATAGTGTGTGCTTTTGTTGTTCTTGTTGTATTTTAAGTTGTTTTTTGGCATTAAATGAAAACTATTGCTATTGTTGCTGTACAAAAAGCGTTGATGTTAATAAAGGGAAAAAATATTGTTTTGTTGTTCTTCTTGCTATTGAATAACGTACTAGGTAGATCTAAGAGAAAATTATTATTTATTCATTAGACAAATGTGTTTTCAGTTAGTTGTATTCCAACTGTTGTCAGCAGCAGCAGCAGTTTGTATCAATTTAAAACACCATTTAGGTCGTTTCTCTGTGGCCCGTCAATGTCAGGGAAAATGACACTTTTAGCTAAAATAATTAAAAATTGTAATAGAATGTTTTTGGAAAAACCAAAGAAAATTTACTATTGCTATAGTATTAGGAAGGAGTCCTATGATCAAATAAAAGCTATTGCCACTGATACATTCATGTCAATGCAATTCATACGGGGACTTGATGTTTTCAATAGTATTGAACCAAACTCGAGGCTAATTATTGATGATTTAGCTGAATCAATTGAACAGTTCTCACAGGAAATGCTACAACTGGTTACTGTTTGCTCTCATCATGAACAGATTTCCATAACCCTAGTTTTACACAATCTATTTCATCAGAGCAAGTGTATGAGAACCTTTGCTTAGAATTGCACCATCTATATTATCTAGTGAGTTTTTCGTGACTCTAGCTCGCAAAATAACTCTCAATAAGCAAATATATCCAGGGGCTCCCAAATTTCTACTTTCAGCGTACAGCAAGGGGACAAATAAGCCCTACGGGTACATTTTTCTAGATCTTAATCAGAATACACCCGAGGATCTACGCATAGTCACAGATATTGTCGACAAAGAAATTACTGTATATCTTCCGGTGAACAGTAGAAAGGGCTATTAGTTGCCATCATGACATTGAACAGACTACACGAAAATACACACGTATTTTTCCGTTCTAGGCACTTCAAAAACCCCACAAAGAATTTATTAATCTAATATCTGAACTTTATTTAAATTCAGCTGACGACAATGTACACTTGTCAGAAGGTGTTAGACAACAGACAAAGCAACATCGTTCCACTGTACGTGCCTTGGCTTGCAAAAACAAAGGAAACAGTTTTAAAAGAAAACGTCTTCTTCAGGCGGGCGGTAGCTTTTTTACACTTTTACTGCCAACAATCGCAGGACTTGTAAACAGTTTTCTCTAGATGGCTAAACCCTATAAATCGACTGCAATAGAACTTGTCCTCTCTCCCGTGGAACACTTTGAAGACAATCTAAGCAAATTCATTAATGATGAAAATATTGCCGATGATAAAAAGCTAGTTTTACTTCAAGATGCATTGCGTCGTGTGGACAAACATAGACTTTATCGTAAGAGACCCACCGCCGTCACCGTCACCGATCCCCCTAAACAGAAAACATCTCAAGATTTTGCAGGAAGGAATTGAATTCCATAGTGACATCCATTGGAAATGTATTGCCAGTGACCTATCGAGAACATATAACGATATGATGACGAATCGTAAAGGACTTTTATCATTTGACCATAATCTATACACCTTTCTAAATGCATCAAACTTCCCCAAAAGTCTTATTGGCAATAAGCAAATTCTAAAGAAATTAAGAAAATATAGTAGAGGTGTTAGTCCTCAAACAACGCCAGCACCATTTAAAAAAGAAGAAGATTTTAATTCAATCTTGGAAAATACTAGCACTCCTAGTAGCAGCAGATACAATGATTTGATAACACCAGTGACGGCTAGACGAAAGCGAAGACGTATTGATATCAACTCACCGTCACAAGCACCACCCTCCAGTGTGCAAAGGGGGAGTGGACAGTACACCACGTGTTTGCATTCAAAATGGATGGAGTTTTAAAACATGTCTATGAAAATATTGGTGAAGTGGGAAGTCTAAGCTCTCCCACAACTCTTTCTAAAGTTGCCTTTGACATAGGTGGCAGCACATTATAAAAATCAAAAGAGTATCTAGAAAATGAACCGAGTTACACACTACATCGGAATCGCAGGCTTTGTGGCAAACAATATCGACAAACTAAGGCCTTTTTCCCTCTGCATATAATGCAAACTGATCTTTTAACTCTAGACGCAATTCAACGGCGTCACAATACACCCTACAAATATATTTTAATGGCAGTGTCTTTAGTCACTCTGCATATGCCACTCCATTGCGATCAAAGAGAGTTGTTGAAGTTGCTCAGGCTTAAGAAAGTATTCTTGAACAAGATTGCTATAGAAAAAATTCAATCGGATCGCAGTAGTGAATTTGTTAATCCTCATGTCCAAAAGGTTCTATTAAAATATAATACAAAACTCTATCATAGTCACAGTCCGATAAAGGCTGCATTGGATGAACGATTGATAAGAACGATTCGTCTATTAATTTCAAGATATTGTACACTGAAAAATACTGCTGCTTTTATTCATGATTTAGATAAAATCAGGCAAATATATAACCAACGACCACATAGATCCCTGTCCGATGTTAGCCTTCGGGAAGTTCATTGCAGTAAAAATATATTTGATGCTATTCTAAAGCAATATTCCAGTGAAAAAACAGCAACAACAAAAAATGTGAAGAAAAAATTTAATGTTGGCGATACTGTTCAAATTAATAGAACCACCAATATTTTTGAAAAGGGGAATTATTTATGGAGCACTGAACTTTTTAGAGTGTCCAAATCCTAGACACTACACCCACGATATATTGGCTGTGAGACGCCAAAGATGATGAGATGCTCGGCGGTTTTTATGAATATGAACTACAAAAAGTTAGACACTAGTGAAATTTATCAAATTGAAAAGATATTAAAGAGCCGTACTTGCAGAGGCAAGACACAGTTGGTTGTTCGTTCGCTAGGATACATCTCTGATTCTGATTCTTGGGTTGCAGTTGAAGACATTAACACTTCTCAACGATTTCTATGAGAAATTAATATCCATTGTTTCTGATCCTCTCCACAATGATTTGAATAGAACAATTGATTTTTGGACGAAACTCAAATTCGATGACGGAAAGTATGAAGTGGCTCTTGTCGACTGTATTCTCAAAAATACATACGATTTCCTGAGAAAAGATCGTGCGTATAAGATAAAAGTTATACAATTCGATTTGCCACTTTTTGCCGAGTGTGAATGGGGTGAAGCCCTTAAATCTGGTGAATATCCTCATGTCCCATTGAAATATAAAGAATATGGTACTATGATGGAATTGTGTGCAAAAATCAATAAAAAAATCTCGTATCGTAGGAATGGTTCATTCCATTTTAATTATTCAATGGAATACGATAGGATTTACATTACCTCGCCTGTTGACACTGAAATGATACATCTCAATGATAATCTGAGAGATGTTCTTGGCTTTAAACAGAATATGATCAATGGTAGAAACGCTGCAACTGTTAACGGGATAGATCATGTCATTTTTGCTGATTATCGACCTGGTTTCGCCTCGGACACTTGTATATTCCTCTATGCTTCATTTGTTGAAACATCCATAGTTGGCAATAGCAATGTTCCCCTCCAACGAATTCTTCATCATTACAATATAAAGCATCTTCAGGATATCCCCGTAAAAATTTCCTCTTTGGAACTCTGCCAGTTAACACTAAGAACTGAACTAGGCGGTCCCCTAGCAATATCAAAAGGTTTGCCTGTGGTTACATGCCATTTTCGACCCGTCGTTGTCAGTGATAAAAAAAACAAACAAGATGTATAATAGGAAAGTGGTATTCATTTGTCCTGATATTGACTACTATGTTAATACTCTTGGCCCAAGACAACTGGGCAAAGGAATGGACTATTACAAAGGTAACTAATCAATGTCTGGCTATGGTCTTGGCATTTGGTTTGCTAAGCTTTTTCGCTCCGCACTACCCTTGGCTAGAAAATATATTGTACCGGCTGCGACAGATTTTGCATCCTCTACACTATACGATTGGAGCTCTGGCAAGGATTTAAAAAAAAGTGTTTCGGAAAATCTTAGGTCCAGAACACGAACCCTTGGCGAACAATTAAAATCTCAACAAAATGGAAAAGGTTTAAAAAGGTTGAGAAACAGCGCATCACTCATCAGTCTCTACTCAGGTCAGAAACGAAAAACATCACCCCTGTCAAAGAAAAGAAGGAAAAAGACGACACATAGAACAAACAGTAGAAGAAGAACCCCCAGGAAGAGAATTGTTAGATCGAAACTAGATTTTTTTTTTTTGATAGACTGAAGAATGGCATATCTACCGCATAAGGATTCCCAACCTTCAATCACTTCATCTTTAAATCTATTCAATGCAGAAAATGTCGATGTGAGTGTAAAACATGGATACTATGAACACTTTTATCCACAACAGCCCCTTTCCGATAATATCCACTTTCAAATTTATTCCACTGAAGACTACTTTATGGACATGTCTTCGATATTTATAAATTTACAAATGAAAGTCCGGAAATCCCACAATACATTGCCGATTCATGCCAATGGAATATCCTATGAAAATTGTATATTACATAATGTGTTTCGTCAAATCAGTGTCTACATAAATGGCACTTTGGTGAGCACAAGCAACAATCTCTCACATTATACAAGCTATATGCAATTCATGCTGATGACACCCAAGTCATACAAGGAATTAAGAGACACCTCCAATGGATATGAATATATTACTAATACTGATAGTACAGAAGCACTTAAAAATGCTACAACTAGTGAATTACATCTAGTTGGAAAAATGTATCATGAAATATTTAATATACCCCAATGGTTACCACCCAATATTTAAAGTGGATATAAAGTTGACGCTTGCTCCATCCAATTTCATTTTACGAAAGGAACTTCCTGCCAATCCTGATATATCTCTCTCCCTCACCTCGCCAATACTACATGTACGAAAGCAGCAGGTTATGAGTTCTGTTGCTTTTGCAATGGAAAAACTGAGAGCCAGTGGAAATAATATTAAACTACTTGTTCCTCATACAATCACCAATCAACGTCATATTGTCACAGGCTTGTGCACCTTCAGTGACTCATCCTTCTTCAATGGTGAAATTCTGTCAAAAATAGCAGTGGTATTTGTAAAAATGGCTATTGCAATAGGAACGTGGACTGGATGCCCATATAAATATGAAACGTTTGGGCTTTCTTCTCTTGTGTGCAAAGTAAATAGACTACCGCTCTACAATCTAACTTTTTAAAAATTCTATAGGACATTCTATGAGTTGACAATGCAAACCATAGATCATGATTCACAACTATCTGAAAATTGTATAACCGAAAAAATGTTCGCTAAAACAGATTATCATTGTACTAGGCCTGTCTGGCACTCAAGATATGAGTATAGTACGAACGGGGAGTGTCCGTTTAGAGTGTACATTTTCCAACCCATTACCTGAGAGTATTGCGCTAATCTCGCTCAATCAATTTCAAATCTATTGGGAAATCACTCCCGAAGGCACTGTTCTACTAGACCTTGCACAATGAACACCCGTCAAATAATCAATGTATTTAATATGGACCCCTACATGTCCAAATACAGATTCTATTGTCTGCCCTCGGACTTTCTTGGAAAAATTCAAGGTACAAAGAATACCCTAATCATTGTTAATAGCAGTCCATTGACTGTGAATACTGGCCATTGGTTGTGCATCTTTCAAACAATGAGGATGATTGAATTGTTTTATCCTCTCTGCCTACCCTATACATTTTACACTCCACACATCAGCAACTATATTGTGTGCAGTGGGAAAACTATTACTCAAAATCGATAGAGAGTGCAGGATCTGACGACTAAAAGCTGTGGTTTCCATGCACTACTATATTTCGTGTTCAGATATCGCGCCTATACTTACAATTAGTTTCTCAACATTTATGTAGACAATCCACGTCTGAACGACTTTATGGTGGAAAATATCCTCTCAGACGTGTATAATATTGATTTTAGTGCCCTACTAGTAAAGTGCTTAAAAAATGTATGCGAATTTGTTTATTAATAAAGAAAAATGTATATAACAATGTCTTTATGCTGCAAAGTCAGGGTCACATTTTCTACAGTACAATGTAACTTTACTCATGTCATATCTCTTTGTATAGTCATGATACTATTTGCATTCATATTGTGAAATTCACGTGTTTCAATCTGTCTATTTGAAGCAATGCACATACAGTGTTTTCAAATGGTGAGTCACATTCGGTAACTGCCATATAAAAATAACTAGATTTATAGTCATAACAGGCAGTGTCGTCACAACGATGACACGGAAACCAAATTGTCTTGTTATCACAACAGTTGAATCATAGACCAGATTCTTCCTCCCAGATTAACTTAAATCCACGACGATACCAATCTCGTAGAAATCAACTAAAATCACGTTTGGGATTCTTTCCAATCATAGCGGGTTAAGTATTCTCCCACTGTTCACATTTGTCATAGTGACAATTGGAGCACAGATGTCCTCTAGGGTGACTCACAAATCTCTTCAAGACATGAATTACATCCTTTAATTTGTACTGCATAGCCTCTATGTAATTTACAGGGATTGTATAATTTGCACTTTTCATTATATTCATTAATAATTGTAGAATTCTTACATGATGACAAAATGCCAAGAGTGTACATGCATAGTGAACATGTATTGAACATTTTTTTTCCGTTGGCAACTCTCTCTCAGCTAAAAAGAAACTGATCCATGATCGATATATTCAGAGGGGAATGAGAGAGGAGTAACTCTGTGACGATACATAACCTCTTTCAAAGGGGGAGCCATCTACATAGAATCTATGGCAATGTTTTCAAATGTATATCCACGATATTATTCTGCTTTGTTTCAATTATTATATATCAATAAATTGAGTAAAAGCATTTAAGTCACGTCATAAAAGCTTCATACAATAGTCCAATGGGGGGGGAATCAGTTTTCATTATATTGTCAAGTGTCCCCTGTGAGAATATCTTCCGTTGAAGGGATAACGCGAAAAAATCGTCAGCCAGAATCAAATATTTTTCCATAATCACAAGATTCGACCTAATTCTCTCTTTCTCAAATTTATTCATTTTTCAATCTTATCACTCTCACTGCTGACTCTAGACTAACAATGATTCGTTCTACTTCAAGAATATTCGATAACCCCCAAAAAATTCTATCATAAAGAAAAGGGTGATATTTTCGATTTCGAAACATTTTTATTGAGCGTGTATAATTACAACAATAATATATATTGCATATGTAAATTAGCGATATAACTTATTGTCTTCGATATGCTTTACTATTGCATTAAGAGTACTTTTAAGTCTATTCATATGTGCTATATCAACTTTTGCAGCGAAGCATAACTGATTCTCCGTTTTGAATTTGCTCAAAGATATCACATATCTTTCCTATACTTCATCCCATTCCTGACATTCATGACAAAGCCGTGATCCTCTTGTGATTTCTACCGCTATGTTTGGTGCTCTTTTATCATTGCTGCTGCTACCAACTCCACTATCAATTTCTAATAGTGTAAACATTCCACTCATTATTACAAATATATCTTAATGAATAGTCAAAAAAATAAGTTCATCTATATAGGCAGCACAACTTACTAAGAAGGGAGGTGTGTGTAGTGAAGATGTAAAGAAGAGGATAGCAGAGGTAAAAGGGGCTCTTTTCACAGGCGAAAAAAGTTTGGAAGAATAGAAATATAAGTCCTCGAACTAAGGTTATGATACAACAAGCCAGGGTAATGACAAAAAAGGACTCCAAAACGTCGGCTCTTCGAAAGGTTAAGGAAGATATTCTGCAAGTTTTCCAAAGGAGCTGCCCAAGGAAAGTTGTATAGGCAAGACGGTCATGTCACATATTAAGGATGTTACCTTGCTAAAAATTGGGCTTTTTGACAATCCAGCAGAGGTCAAACAAACACTAGAACGTTCTTGAGTGTAGTGTAAAGAGGTCACATGAAAGATTTAATAAGTGGCAACTTCATTGGAGTGGATAAAAAGTAGAGCTGTGAGCTGATAGGAGTGGAAGAGGAGCATGCGCACTTGAGTTCGGCTTACTTGGGTTGGTTTAATAACAGGGTTTTAGGGGGGTAATTATAAGTGCCTGAAGTACCTATATTGAAACTCACCATAAGTTTTTTTGCTAATGCAAAAAACCTTAATTCTTGAATATGCTAAAAAAAAACTAATGTCAATGTACTATATGAAAGCGGGAAGGTTTAGGAGGACGGCATCCAAATTAAATAAATAAATATTTCCAAGGAAAATAATAATTTATGTCTGTTTTTGAAAATAGGAAAATATTAACTTATACTTTTCAAAGGAAAGGTCATTGAAACAAAATTGCTCCCTATATGTGAATTCAGAAGAACCCATATCCCCTCAAGGATCACTTCCTGCAAAACAGGAAAAACACTCCTTCGACAAACTATAAGAAAAACAAAATTAAAAACAGAATAGAATTAGGATGAAAGTCCGTTTTATTGACTCCTTTAAAGGCACTAACCAGAAAACTTAGTACAGAAAACAGGCCAAAATTTGAAACAACACAAGACATAATGTTAGACATGAGACAGATACATATCAAAGCGAAAGAAAATTTTTATCACAAAGACACGATAGACAGGAAGCGTTAAGAAATCCAGCAAAGCTCTGACAGGGGTCACATTTCACCTCAGCAGTCGGATTTTCCTACAGCCTAACGAAAAGGCTTTCTACGATGAATATTCAGTTCGCATCTGTTTTGGATCAAGACTGAAATAATCGTTTCTGCGGCAGGCAAAATTTTATTTGAGTCCACAGACCTCTGTTTAAAATGTTCACGAGGTGTTCTTTTTTATATTGAGCATTCAAAACAGTCTTATTTGTGGAGAGATTATCTAGGAAGAATTCAGAGAGTTTAGCTTGTAATCTGACATACCAACCGGGAGTGACATAGCAACGCTACTCCATCGTTTCTGCTTGACAAAATTTTCCAACCCCTGTCAGTACTTGGCTTCAAATTCAGTAAAAGAGTTTTCAAGCTTAAGCAAACTTAAACCATTTCCAGCAACAACTTCATGACAAGGGTGTCATTTCAGTAACAACTAGTGAGAGGGGGGCCTACAGACGTCCATTACCATGTTAAAAAACACACCTTTACAAGGCTGTTATGTCACCTTCTGGAAACAAAGTGGAAGTAATGGTCATCAAAGATATTATATATTGCCAGAGAGCTAGTTCTGATTGCACTAGTAATAATAATTCATAGTTTTGAAACTAAGTTTTTGTTCTAAAATTCCACATAAAATTTAATAGGAACAGGCCTTTATAGTAACTAATACTTTTGTGTATATGTGAATAAAAAACAAGAATACAGCGGTACTCACGGCCACCAAAGGGATAAATTAATCCACGCACTTCCACACAAAGGAAACCTTTTATATATCGCAAGATTACCTTATCTGCGAATCGCCCTGATGTCTTTTATTCTCTATTCGCATATGCATATAATGCATAAATATATATTGATCTATAAATATCTCTAAATATATAATAAATATACATAATATATATCTATAAATTTTACGATCAGTAAACCGCTAACTACCTCTGAATATATGAAATAAAAATAATTGCTGATAAAATTAATATGAAAATTTTGCTATTTTGTTAACATCCCATAAAATTCGCGAGAACCATTAGGCCCGTGCCTCCTCCCTCCCCCCAACACAACAATAATCTCAATATTTCTAAAATATATAGTTTTGTTTCGAAAATAATAATTACCAACCCCGGAACAAATGAGAATGAGTAAAAGATTAAATAAAGCCTTTTTTACAAATAAAAATAGAGGAATAGCTGATGTATATAACTATACCCCACACCAAAGAGTATGGGTAACTTACAACAATAAAAACTGGCGCTAGTGTGAACAAAAAACACTCGTAAAAAGAGGATTGGGGAAGCTCAGCTTCAGGTATAGTGTTAGAGGGTTAACACAGTTTTCCACAAAGTATTTGGCCATACCTGACAAAAACAAAACCCGTTTCAGAAAAAAATATTCCCTTCATAACTACCGCTTTCAAATATTCAAATAGATTAAAGTATACAAAACAAGAACACTACTAAATCAAAACCATAAAAATAAATTTAACAGCTTCACAATTACTATATCACTTATCCATAATTAAGATATGCACAATTCAAAAATGAACCACTGAATAATCAGTTAGATGTAGTCTTTAATATTCATAAATTAATATTATTGATTTTGACATAATTTGATCGAATTTTAATATTGATCATTACGTCTAATGTAGAAAAAAGAAGAGTTAAAAAGGGTTAAGGCCAAGGCCGTGCCCAGAGGAGGGGGTTAGGGGGTTTGACCCCTCCCCCCCGAAATGTTTGTTTGACTGGTAAAATCGTAACAAAAATGGATATAAACAAATTTTGTATGCATTTTTTGTGGTTTTTTTTGTGTAACCCCCCCCCCCCCCAAAAAAAAATTGAGTAAAACTCCCGCCGAAAAAAGAAATCCTGGGTACGGCCTTGGGTAAGGTAATCTCTTTATCATGGAAAAAAGTTCAATTTTCCCCTTTTCCGACATCTTTCAAAATGTTTCTATTTTCTCCCTAAATATCATTTTGAAGAATTCTCAATATAGCATCATTTGATAACGATAAAAATGTCTTTAAATATTTAGCACCAAAAGTAACTACATTCAAGATTTTAAAGTAATTCCAAACATAGCAGAGCACAAGGGGAGGAGATCCCCCTGAAAAACATGTATCTCTTTTCCAACCAAAAGTTGCTGTGCTTACACCACTGTATATAAATTTAGACAGTATAATCATTCCCTATCTCAACCATTAGACAAAGCCAGACCGAGATGCAACTGCTCCGGAGAACATTTAAACAAGTAGAAACATAAGCGACATTAGATTTTTTCACGGGTAGACAAGTCAGGTTTATCTTGAACGCGAAACTTAGCTTCACCTTCGTAACCCTAAATTTTAAAGAATCTAAGTTTAAATAAATTTATTCTAATACATATATAAAAGTCGGTAACAAGTAGTGCACTATTATTTTCAGATATTTTTGGAAATTACAAGTAGGTTTCCAAGTCTCGAGTTGGTTTCAAAGGTATTTTGAGAAAGTTTCTGCCGAAATATATGTTCCGGGTAATATACACTGAACCGCTGATGGCAGATTAAATGGGAGGAGCTATTTGTGCGCGACGATAATGTAGTAGCCAAAAAATACTGAGTTTGATTATACTGCATAAATTTATATACCAGTGACTTACACTTACAAAGATATGAATATAGAACTCCATTTAAAATATACCCAAGTTATGTTCTTAAACAGAAGCACCCATAACAACTAAAGTAATGTAGAATTAACTGAGAAACAAAGATATTCCAGTTAAAGCAAGCATTAAGGCAAGAAAAAGAAGAAAAAAGGACCACTTCAGAGTTGAAGGTTACTCAGTATTCCTGCACAAATTTGACATTTGAAACAATCCTTGGCGACGCAGCCACTGAGGACATTTTAGGGATATTTATCATATCTATGGACTACAAAACCATAAAAAGAGGTTTTATATATATTCTAATGTGTACAATTCTATTCTATTTGTAACACATCTTATTAGACCAGGTATTTGGTATAAACAGTTATATAGTTAGCATAGTACAAAATACTTTATAGTGAACATACTTTACATACTTTATAGTTAAATACTTTATAGTTATATAGTTAACATAGTACTTTTAATACAAAATACTAATTAAAAGAAATCCCGTTAGTTTTCATTTTATAGAATACCATCTTGCACGAATTTTAGTCGATTCATTGTTTTTCCCTTCAGCAGCTTCAAGGAAAATTATGCAACGTTTCTTGTCAAATTAAGATTTATACCCGACCCGTCTTTCTTGAACTAAGACACCACCCTCCAACCCAGAAAAAGATTACCCCAAACATAAACACTTCTTTCTCAACCCAATTTTTCAACATTTTTACTGGGTTTTGAAAACCGAAGAATCTATCTTGTTTCGAAAAATAGTCATTGTGAGCCCTTGACAAAAAAAAAAAAAAAAAAAAAAAAAAAAAAAAAAAAATTGTTTACCTGCCACCCTTTGAATAACCATGCCTAATTTGTTTTATTCCTATTATTCTTTATTACTTGTGGTTAAATTATCAATACATTAGGAAGAGAGAAGGGAGGGAGAAAGTTCCAGCAAGCAAAGTATGGAATATATATTTTTCTTTTATAGAGCTTTAACTACAAAAACAACTAAAATTACTAGATCCTTTATGAAGCTCTTAATCGCCTTCCGACATAAATTAATCTCCTTTATCCCCCTCCAAAGTTTAGAAGTACTTTTGTGAAATATTATTTATCTTGGAGATCATCACTTGTTTTCATAAATCTAAATTAATTTTATATCACTTATTCGAAGATGATCCTACGAAAATTACTTGTATACAAGAGTACCAAATATAAACAGGACCTAGTTTGGCTTTATAATTCGCCTCGCCCCACGATTGGGTGGACCTTTGGGCTTCTCAAATTTCGGCTGATGAAGATTAATCTTTGGGTGAAGTTCATCATGCAGAAACTCCTCTGTTAATTCGGAACCAGAATCGATTTCAATCTGGAAAAAAATTAATAATAAATTAATTGTAATAGTAAATTAATAATATAATTTAATGAATAATGTTAACTCAAAACGAGCAGAAATTAACATAAGTTGGGTGCAAAACCCCTATGCCTTCCCAAGGCCAGAACATAATTTTTACTTTACTGAAAAAATATAAATCTTTTTACTTTTATAACTTTAATAAATATAATAATATTAACATTTTTATTACTAAATATCAGTATATGTATATTAAACTGACAATGCATATTCATTTGTATTTATGTCAGTAAAGTACAAATTATGTTCTGGCCTTGGGAAGGCATAGGGGTTTTGCGCCCAACTTGTGTTAATTTCTGCTCATTTTGAGTTCGACTCGGTTATTTATTGTAATTTCTGTTCGTTTTGGGCTTCATTTATTTATGGATACTGATTTGTGGTAGTTTCACGCTTGGTAGATTCTTTGATTTTATTTTTGCTCTTTTTTTGTTTAATTGAGTTCTTTACTTTTCTTTGAAAAACTTATCTTGTAGAAAAAGTTTTTTTTAATTAATTTTTGTTCATTTTGTTTTGACATAGTCTTTTCAGGGGAAAAGAAATTGATGCTTTGAATCTTTCTGGTTTTTAGATTTTATAGTTTGGCCTGCTATTTGTAGGCTGGAAAAAATTTCAGCAATTTTTAACAACATACACCCTTTTAAAAATCTGGACACAAATAGCACTGTTTAATTTAGTTTCATACCTCCTCTAGTTGACCTGAAATGGAAAACTTAATACCATTCGCAAAAAAATCTGTTTACTTTCTTTGATAGCTGGGATACACTTACGCTATTTTGATTTGGTTAAATTTTAAGAGCAGAAGTAGGCCCGGAAGTTTGAACATAATACCCTCAGTCGTTCTTGGGATACTGCTGAGATGCCTTATTGGGAATTAGCATTATCACAGTGCGTTTTTATTTAATCTTATGGCAACATTTAGTTTTTAAACATCATGGGCAAATGGGAGGGTGGGAGTGGAAGGGGGACTAGTTGCCCTCCAATCACTTTCGACTATTAAAAAGGGCATCAGCCCTTTCTATTTTCAATCGAATGAGCCCTTTTCGAAGTTCCCACGACAACTCCTTCGATACGAAGTGCCCTGGTCTAAACAACAACAACTAATACATTATACCCACGTCGATATTTACTATAAAAATGTCAAGCCTTCCAATCGCTTTCGACTATTAAAAAGGGCACTAGGCCTTTCGATTTCCAATCGAATGAGCACTTTTGGAAACGACAACGCTTTCTATAAACACCTTTTATGCCCCCAGGGCATAAATTACAACCCTTACCCTAAGGTCATTCTCAAAGACCTAATTTCCAGAACTTTCTACTACGTTGAATAAAATGACTATCTAAAATTTTGATTGGATGTGTTTGGATGAATGGTGGGCGTGAGAGGGACGCTAGTTACGCTCCAATCACTTTCGACTATTACAAAGGGCACTAACCCTCTCAATTTCAAATTGAATGATCCCCTTTTGAAGTTTTACGACAACTCTATCTATAAAATCTTACATGCCCCCTGGGTAAAACACAACCTTTGCCCTTGGGGCTCTCGAGAGTTTGTCAGCCTTAAATACATAATTTCCATAACTTACCACTACGTTGGATGAAATAGCTACGTATATACTTTCAAGGAATGCTTTTTATGAAAACGTGGACGCGAGAGGGGATTAATTACTTTCCACTCGTTTTTAAAAAATGAAAAGGGCAATTTCAATTTCCGTTCGAATAAGACCTTTTTGCAGTTCCATCGAAAACTTTCTAAAAAAACTTTATATGCCCCCAGGGTATAACTTACAACCCTTGCACTGAGAGCTCTGAGGGGATTATTATCCTAAAAGACCTAATTTCCAGAATTTTCAACTATGTTGAACAACATGGATATCTACAATCTTTTGTTATATGTCTTTGCGGAAATTGCGGGCATGAGAAGGGTGTTAGTCGCTCTCAGATCATTTTGAACTACTAAAAAAGAGGTAAGCCCTTTTAACTTCCCATTGAAAGAGCCTTTTGAAGTTTCTACGGCAACGCTTTCAATAAAAAATTGATAGGCCCCCAGGGAATAACTTACAACCCATGCCCTGGGGGCTGTGGGGGGAGGGGTTGTCATCCTTAAAGACCTAATTTCAAAAACTTTCAACTACGGTTGAATAAAATGGTTATTTAAAATTTTGGTTGGATGTGTTGGGGAAAAGGTGGGCGTGAGAGGGGGGGGGGGGTAGTTGCCCTCAAATCACTTTCGATTATTAAACAGGGTACTAGCACTTTGAATTTCAAATTGAATGAGCCCTTTTTCAAGTTTCTACGACAAAGATTTCAATAAAACCTTAAATGCCCCCAGGGCATAATTTATAATCCTTGCACTGAGGGTTGAGGGGGAGTGTCTGGGGAAAAGGTGGGCGTGAGAGGGGGGTTAGTTGCCCTCAAATCACTTTCGACTATTAAAAAGGGTACTAGCCCTTTGAATTGAATGACCCTTTTTCAAGTTTCTACGACAAAGATTTCAGTAAGAACCTTATCTCTATGTGTGTGTCGTCTCTATGTGTGTGTCGTCTCTGTGTGTGTGATCTCTCTGTGTGTGTGTGTCGTCTCTGTTTGTGTGTCGTCTCTGTGTGTTCGTCGTCTCTGTGTGTGTGTCGTCTCTGTGTGTGTCGTCTCTATGTGTGTGTCGTCTCTGGTTTATCTTAGGTTAGGTTATGGGGGTTCGTTGCCCTCAAATCACTTTCGACTATTAAAAAGGGTACTAGCCCTTTGAATTTCAAATCAAAGGAGCCCTTTTTCAAGTTTCTACGACAAAGATTTCAATAAAAAACCTTATATGCCCCCAGGGAAAAACTTAAAACCCTTGCCCTGAGGGTTGTGGGGGAGTGTCTTCCTAAAAAAAAGGGCACTAGCTCTTTGAATTTCCAATCGAATGAACATTTTATGAAGTTTCTACGACAACGCCTTCTATAAAAACCTTATATGCCCCCAGGGCATAACTTAAAACCCTTGCCCTGAGGGTTGTCAACCCTTGCCCTGAGGGTTGTCAACCCTTGCTCTGAGGGTTGAGGATCTGGAAATCAACTACGCTGAACAAAATGGCTATCTCCAAACTTTGATTGGATGTGTTTGGGGGAATGATGGGCGTCAGGATGGGGGGGCTAGTTGCCCTCCAATCACTTTCGACTATTTAAAGGGTACTAGCCCTTTGAATATCCAATCGAATGAGCCTGTTTTGAAGTTTCTACGACAAAGCCTTCTATAAAAACCTTATATACCCCACGGGCATAACATAAACCTTTGCCCTGAGGACTGTTGGGGATTGTCCTCCTAAAAAACATATATTCTATCTGAAATTTAACTATACTGAACAAAATGGTACTCTCAAATTTTTGATTGGATGTGATTGGGGAAATAATGGGGATTGGGGGGGGGGGGCCTAGTTGCCGTCCAATCACTTTCGACTATTAAAAAGGGAACTAACCACTCCAATTACCAATTGAATGAGCCCTTTTCGAAGTTTCTAAAACAACTCCTTCGATACGAAGTGCCCAGGTATGGAGAAAAAAAAACACATTGTGCCCACATCGTTCTTACTTAAACACTAAATATTCAATGTTTACAATTTTCAAAAAATTTACATGGAAGTTGAGTCGAATGGGTGGGGGTGGGGGCTGAGATGCACGAGGGTTGAGCTTAAAGGAATTTAGTTGTAATAGAACCCTATTAAACTAGGAGAGACAAAAATTTTTAGACTACAAAAGAGGAAAAAAATCTATGGAAAATATAAGAAAAAATCACAAAAATTAAGACATAAGAGGAACAGGTGCCAAGGCCTTTCATGTGTAAGCACCTGCAGCCTGCAGTACCTGCAACTTCTAAACTCTTCACAAAGAGGGAAAAAAAGTTAGATGGAGAAATTATTTCTCGCAGGTGGTCACTGGTCCCGGAGGCAGCTTAGGAACTTTGTAGGCAACTTCAAGATCTCAAATTAATGTTTTTGATTTTATCATAGACAGCGCGATAGCGCTGCCTAAGTGAAGAACGATGTGGCCACATTGTATTAATAATTTTGTTTTTCGCCAAAGCACTTCGTAAAGAAGGAGTTGTCGTAGAAATTCTGAAAGGAACTCATTTGATTGGAAACTGAAAGTTCTAGTGCCCTTTTTAAGAGTCAAAAGTCATTGGAGGGCAACCAGCTCCTCCCCCTCCCCCCCCAAGGCCTATTATTTCATCAAACAAATTCAATCAAAATTATAAGATCAACGTTTTTGTTCAGCATAGTTGAAAAGTTCAGTAACTATGTCTTTGTGGATGTCACCTCCCTCTCCCCCCAGACCTCATGGCAAGGGCTGTAAGTTAGGCAATTCGTCCATTGTTAACATATAGCATATGTTATTGAGAAAGGTTTCCATGTTTGACCTTTACTTTCCAAAAAAAGGCGAAGGGTATTCAGGTGAGCCTTTCAGGAAATGTTGAGGGAAATGATGAACCAAATCCTAATACGCTCTGTGCATACGGGTTGTCAATAGGCCGTAACTCAAGAATGACGGAGTATATTAATTTGGAACTTTCAGGAAAAGAAAAGGGAGATGATCAATTGGCCAAAGGCAATATTTGCATGCTACTACTACTACTACTAGGACATTGAAATAAACATCTGAACAAATGTTGAACTAAATCAAAATATACTATGTGCATACAGACTGTCAAAAGGGCATATAAGCAATATTTTTGGAACGGCTTACTGCGTGAAGATGAAACTTCCGGGGCATCATGAGGGAGCTGTTCAACATGTACACGCTACTACTGCTATTAATACTGCTGCTACTACAGCTTTTACTACTACCACTACTACTATTACACTTGTACTATTAAGACTAAGCGTATAAAGGTGAAAATTTAACAAAATTTTGAGGAAAAATTATAACTAAATCAAAACACACTGTGCATGCAGATTGTCAAAAGGGCATATCTCAAGAATGGATTTGGGTATTAAGTTCGAACCTTCAGATAATCCTTAAAGGGGAAGATCAATTGACCAAAAGGCAATATGTACACGCTACTACTAATACTACTACCACTACTACAACTATTACTTCTATGATAACTACTTGTAAGGCTAAGAGCATTAAGAGGAAAATTTCAAGAAGTATATGAATATCCAGGTCATCGGCAACATCATAGCAATGGCTAATTGCATTAAGTTGAAACTTCCAGGGCTTGATGAGGGGGAGGTTCAACTGACCAAAAGGCATTACGTTAATATTACTGCCGCTACTAGTAATAGTGCTTTTACTGTTATTACTACTACTGTGATTACTATTATAACTATACCTAAAAGTATGAAGGGAAAATTTTCAGGGAATGTTGAGGGGGGAAGGTGAGCTAAATCACAACACGCCGTATTTATACAGGTTGTCAAAAGGGCGCATATCTTGCCAATATCTTTGAACGGTTTGGCACGTGAAGTTGAAACTTACAGGGCTTGTTGTGGGGGATGTTGACCAAAAGACAATATTTGCATCCTAATGTTACTGATTCTACTCTTATTACTACTACTTCTACTAAAACTAATGCTATTACCATTAATTCTACTGCAACTACTATTACTACAGGCAATACTACTTCTGCTACAAAAGCTAAAGGTATTAAGGCCAAAAATTTGGGGATATTGAAACACTGTTGAGCTAAATCGAAAACGCTATGCGCAAACAGGTTGTCAAGAGGACGTAACAGCAATGCTTCAGGAACGGTATTAAGTTGAAACTTTCAGCGTGTGTTAAGGGGAACGTTGAAGAAAAACCAAAGGTGCTATGTACATCCTGCTACTAATGCTACTACAAAAGCTAAGGATATTAAGGTGAAGCTTTCAAGGGACCTATAGGCGGGTGTTGAACCAAATAAAAACGAGCCATGAGCATGTAGATTGTCAAAAGGGTGAAATCGCAATAAATATTTCAAGAATAGCTTACATTATTAAGTTGGATCTTTCAGGGTAAGTTGTTGCGGGGGATTTTCAACTAGTCAGAAGGCATTATGTGTAAACTATTAATACTACTACTACAGTTGCTGAACTAATGACGCTAAGGGTATTAAGATGAAACTTTAAGGGAGCGTTTAGGGGGAATATCAATTAAACGAAAAAACCATATGCAAGCAGGATTTCAACAGGGAATATAAGCAATATCAAAGGCAGAACAGCTCTATCATAGATAGCAATATAATAGAAGCTTTTAAAGGACCTAATCCGATTCGTGATTAAAAGTAGTACTGCCCTTTTTAAGACTAAAAAGTGATTTGAGGGCAAGTAGCTCTCTTCCCAAGCCCATTAATTTTCTAAAAACATCCAATAAAAATTTCGAGACAGCCATTTTATTCAGCATAGTTGAACGATCCAGTAGCTATGTTTCTAGGGATATTGAGCATGTCAGCCCCCCAGAGTTACGCAATTTGCCCACTACGCTGTAAAACTAAATCAAATGAACTGTGTATATGCTGTTCGCCAATAAGATATATAAGCAATATCTCAAGAACGACTAAGGGTATTAAGTTGAAACTTTCAGGGCTAATACTGTTACTATTTCTGCTCTTACAATTTAACTTAATCAAAAGAGTGCAAGTGTATCCAGGTTGTAAAAGAGCCTAGATAAATTTTTTTGGGAGTAGTATTAAGTTTTATTTTTCAGGTTCACTTGAGGAGGTATAAAACTAACTAAATTAAACAATACTATTTGTGTTCAGATTTTAAAAGGGTGTGTTGTTAAGAATGATTAAAAAATTTTCTCCAACATACAAATAGCAAGCCAAACATGGATTGTTATAGACAAAACCCAAAAAAGATTTATATATTATTTTCTTTTTCCATGAAAGAGTATGTCAATAACTTCTGGTCTTCAAAAGAAATGGGGGGGGGGGTATCAGCCCTGATCATGTTAATTTCTCCTCTTTTGAGTTTGACTCAATTATTTATTGTAAATTCTGTCTGTTTTGAGTTGCATTTATTTATTAATGGTGATTTGAAGTAGTTTTACGCTTGGAAGATTATTTGACTTCATTTCTGCTCATTTTTGGTTTATTGGAGCTCCTTACTTTTACTTGAAAAACTTATTTTGTAGAAAGTTTTTAAATTAATGCAATAAAATGAAGAATATTTGGTTGATTTTTTTTAGAATAACCAAAATAAGTTTATTGAAGCGCATATGACACACAGGCCTTTTCTTACCAGCAAAAGCAAGTGCTAAAAACCTAAAGAATCAAAGAGTTTACAGAGAACTTCTTAAAATGAACGTGGACCGACTCTTAAAGGCTTGAAAGCAACATAATTCAGAAAGGAAAACATCGCCCTTGCATGTGGGGCTTTCATTGGAGTTATCTTCAACTGGCCCACGGACGATGTAATAAGCCCCACTTGATTGCCTGTCCTAAGCTCACTCCTAAGGCAAGTGAACACCATTTAAAACTTATTAAAGAGCAACATGCATCCACAGATCGTTATAAGCTTCGGCCATTTCATAAATAACGGACGATTGTGAATACTTGAAAAAGGGGGAGGAGGCTCATTTGATTACAAATGAAAAGTTCAAGTGACCTATAAGGAGGTTAAAAACCTGACCCGAGTAGAATATGTCATCCCGACAGAGCACCAGGCGCTGCCGGGATAACAATGTTCCCATGTCCCATATTGCATGAGATCTAAGTTCCAAAAAGTGATTTTCACCATAATAACCGAAAAGTGCATAAAATGTGTCTCTTGGGGCAAAATGATAGGCACAGGCGTCAAATTATGCAAATAGCCCATAGCCCATACAAAACAAAGGCTTTACAGACACATTTTAATAGAAGTGTGACTGAAACCAGTGTCACACAAGGACTTTAAACTGTATGATTGAAGGGCTCAAATGAGACTATTGGGCTTTTCCCCCCTCTACAACATATTTTCATTTTCATCTGAAACAGTATTTAAGGGTTTTTGAGCCTGCTAATTACACATTTGAAGCCATAAGTTCAACATAGTCGTCCAAAACCCGAACATATTTAAAAACATATTTCACAATGAATGGACGCGTCAAAGCTTGTTGAAATCAGTTAAAATAAGGATTTTAAATAAATATGTTTGAAGGTTTGGACTAACACCCCTACAACATCACGCCCAACTTTTGCAGAGCCAGACACATTGTGCCTCATTCGAATTATGATCATTTAGTATTTAGGATATACCCTTTGAACATTTCATGTAAGTCATGAAAAATCTCTAAGATCACAATATAACTGTCGTAGATGAAAGAACTGAGGGGGCTAAATATTTCACAAATCTTATTTGATTTCAACACAAATAAGGGACTTTTGAGCATGGTGATTACATATCTTTGGCTAATACTGGTATATAGACTTTAAAAACCAAAACACACCAAATACATATTTCAAAAAAGGTTGTTATTCCATGCATTGCGAAAGTCTGAGGCATACAAGCAGTTTCATTCTCTATTGTTGAAGGAACAAAAGTTTGGCAATTAGACCAATGTCTAATTGTCCCATGTCTATGTCCTTACCCAACCCAACTGTGGATGTCTAGAAAAGTTGTACCCAACTCTTGATCAATCAGGAATTATTTAAGAAACGGTCTTAATTATTAAATATTAATTCCTAAAAGTTCCCAAACCAAAATTCCCAAACTCACAAAATATTCAGCACATGCTCTACAAATGGTGTTTGATTTCTATAAAAATTGGTATTGAAAGATTTATTAGCTTGCTGACTACAGATTTCCGTCAACAATTCCAGCCTAAACTCTAAATAAATTAGGTATACACTTTGAAAATCATGAGCGTCTTACAGCTTACTGAAAATTAGTCTTGCAAGAATTCCAATCTGTAAGATTGAAGGGCCTAAAATGAGGGCCCCATGACCGCGGACCCCTCCAATATAACTGCTCTCAATCCCAACTTCGGTCATGCAGACATCCTATACATCTTTCGATTTAGCATCAATTCAGGGATTACTTAGATTTTGGTCCGAAATTAATGAATATTACAGCAAAACTTTACAAAATCAAAACACACCAAGTACATATTTCACAAACTGTTTTTCATATCTGGCAACGTTGGCATTTCAGGATTTATAGAAGTCCAATATCAAAACATTTGAAATAAATATTTGAAAAATACTGCTTGATTTTCATTGGATACGTAAGTTCTGAGGCTGTTGATTGCAAATCTAAGGGTAATATTGCAACAGAGAAAACCAAATTCATTGTGTGGCTACTCCTATAAGACGACTCCCATTAAGAAAACAACACTACTACGGTTTCGACTCTACAACTTGTAGGCATTTACTGTCATTACATCTATTAACCAGTATTACTACTGTTTGCGCATATACAGAAACTAAGTCAATTAAAAACAAAAGGAAATTAATAAAAAACAGTTTCCTATTTAATTATAGTGCGAAGTTTAAAGAAACTTGCTTATGTAATATATTCAATCTAAAACGAGCAGAAAGTACTATGATTGAAGAAATAAAACCTAAAAAGAAAATATAATAAATGAATTTGAAAAACAAATAGAAATCAACACAAATAAGGGAAGCGTTCCCCTCCTCAGACCACTAAAAGGCTAGAGTTTCATTTATGGTTTACTGAAAATAATGATATTAAAAAAAAAAAAGTTTTTTCCTTTTTGTTTAAACATTGAAACTTCCTGGGAGATATTACCATATTTGCAACAGTCAATTCAGTTTTATTGGAAGCTACAGTGATAACAGTGGTCAAATATAGCTCTAAAGCATGGGCGCTCCGAAAAACGGAGGAAGGTTTGCTTGATTTTTTCCAGAGATATTGCCTATAGATTGTTTTGGGTACCAGACTGACCGACCGTATCTCAAACAGTAGGCCGTACGAAAAGTGGGGTTCAATCCCGCTGCCTAGGGCTATAATGAGAGAAAGATTAAGATGGCTAGGATACGCTATGCGGATGAAAAATAACAGATTGCCAAAGATTTCGTCCTTTGTTGGGGTGGGAGGATGTCATAAGGAAAGACTTCGGTGAAATGGAAACTTCCTGGGAGGGTGTAAAGAGGGCGGTTCTGAATAAATTGGGATGGAGAAGTGCGCGTAGTTGTGTTGGCCTCAGGCGACTTGGTGCTGCAGTGAGTTGTTAGTAGTAGTAGCAGTAATTCAGTTTCATTGTTTCATACCTTAATATCTTTTTATAAATGATTTTTTCCTTTTAAATCAATTTCTTTCAAGCAAATGACCCAATGAAAACCCAATGACCAAATTGAACTTTCAGCTTAGTACGTTTATTTAGTAAAGAGGTTAACATTTGCTTTCTGCACAACCTTTTCTTTGATAAATTGAAGAAAGCTCTAAAGCCATGACACTTTAAATGACACTTTAAGAAATCCGCTAGAATATCAAATCATGGCAATGTCTGAGAGTTTCATTCCCCTGGCTGAACTGTTTATTTTTTTAATATAAAGAAAGTTTTTCCCAAAAGCGATTTTTACACTACTTGGTAAGTAAATTAAGCTTTTTATTTATTTTTGTAGCGAGTTACTTTACAGAAGAAACAACTAAGTATAGGCACATAAATGGGAGGGGTGCCCAAAAACTCGCGAAAAATGATAATTTACATAAGAAGTGCCCAAAAACTCAGGAAAATTTAAGATTCTGCGGAGGGATGACACCCCCCCGCTCATTGGGTAAGTTCTGTTTTAGGTTCATAGCAATAAGATCAACCCTCCATACTGAGTTGGTCAATTTGATATTTTGATCACAATTTTTTTTTGTTATTTTGAAGAGAGTTGTAGAGCCATGTAAATGTCTAAGAAATCCAGTAAAATCTCAAATCCTGACAATATCTGAAAGTTTCATTCTACTGGCTAACTGTTTATCTGTAAAATACTTAAGATAGTTTGTCCCAAAAGCGATTGCTGACCCTACTCAGCTAATAAATTAAGCTCTGTATTTACTTTTTAGCAGCCAATTGCCTTACAGGCAATTGGCTGCGGTTAAGGTAGGAAATGAGGTTAGCAGCTGGTTTTGTGTTCAATCAGGAGTTAAGCAGGGTTGTGTTCTATCCCCCTTCATATGGATCATTTTGATGGACTTTGTCTTAAGGACCAAAGGAAAGGCAATGTGAGAGCATGGAATCAAATGGGGTGGAAAAAGTCTCCTGGACTTGGATTATGCTGATGATTTAAGCATCCTAGATGAAAGTGTGAACAAAATGAATGAAGTTTTAGAGGTTTTGCGAGTTCAAGGTGCTAGTATTGGTTTTAAAATTAATGTTAAGAAGACTAAGTCACCGAGGCTAGGAATATGTGAAGAAGAACGGTGCACATTGGTTAATGAAAACATTGATAATATAGATAACTTCACTCACCTTGGTAGTATTATCAGTAAAGATGTCGGGAGCATGGAAAATGTTAAATGAAGAATAGCCGAGGCTCACGGGGTTTTTTGACAGTTAAAGTATATTTGAAAGAATAGGAAGATAAGTCAGCAAACCAAGATTAGAATCTTAGAAGCTACAGTGATGACAGTGGTCAAATATGGCTCTGAAGCATGGACGCTCCAAAAAGCGGATGAAGATTTGCTAGATGTTTTCCAGAGAAATTGCTTAAGGATTGTTCTGGGTACCCGGCTGACTGACCGTATTTCAAACAATAGACTATACGAAAAATGTGGTTCAATACCGCTCTCTTGGGCTATAATGAAAGAAAGGTTGAGAAAGCACATAGTGCGGATGAAAGATGATAGATTGCCGAAGATTGTTCTTTTCGGCCAGCCGTCTAAGGCTAAGCGGAAAGCAGGTCGTCCTCGTCTGGGGTGGGAGGACGTCATAAAGAAAGATTTAAAGGAAATGGGAACTTCGTGGGCGGGTGTAAAAACGGAGGCTTTGAATAGATTAGGGTGGAGGAGGAGCGTGCGTAGCTGTGTTGGCCTCAGGCGGATTGGTGCTGCGGTGAATTGTTAGTAGTAGTAGTAGTAGTAGTATTGCCTTATAGAAGAGAACATATAGGTTCAGGCACGTAAATGGGAGGGGGGGATGATAATTTGTAAAAGAAGCGCCCAAAAGTCCAAATATTCAGGATTCCACGGGACCCCCCCCCCCCCCATGGTTGTCAAGAAACAGCTTAAATTAAAATCAAGTTGGCTAATTGGAGAAAAAACCATGACAGCTGATGGTCTGAGTGAGAGGCACAGTTGGCATAAGTAAACTGTTACAAGAAATAAAATTTCAACAATTGACATAGAAATTATTCAATAAATATCAACTGATCCAATCTGATCCACTGATCAGAATGGGGGGGGAGGGGGAAAGGGACCTCGCCCCCGAGGTTAGGCCCTATCTTGATGCATACAATAAATCAATCTTCCATACAAAGTTGATTAGTTTGGCAGTTCATTTGTTCCGTAAATGCTTCGAATTACGATAGTCCATGGAGGACCCATTATTTCCGTTTAATAAATAATGTGCACGTCAATGGTTCAAATTTTATTCCTAGTAATAGTTTACTTTTGCAGAGAAAAAAAACTAAGAGTGCAATTTTCAATCTTTATGATTCGGGGGGGGGCAATTCCTTATCTTGTTAGGGTGCAGTTTTCACTTACATTTTCACCAATTCGCAATCCAAAAGAGCTCACAAATCTGGTAAGTCCCAACACGGGCTTCTGTTGACGCAAGCCAACGCAATTGTAAGAAAATTACACATCTTCAACCAGAGATTTACAAAAAATCTCAAGTAATGGGTATATTTACGTAATATACGGAAAACTATTTGAGAAAACTAGAGTTGAATTAAACTATTTTAGAAAATGAAAGTTGATAGCGGATTCGTTTTGACATTTTGAGAATCAAAAAATTTTCCTGATTGGAATGATGATCCTGACTCTTAGAAAAACTCGTATATTTTTATCCTGTCACTAGCTAGCCCTCAATATCTACTAGTTGGAGACCTTTGATAAAGTAAACCAATTAATATTTTTTAATTCCTACTTATCCTTTTGGAGTAATCCAACATCCTAAGACATTAGATTGGCATTTTCAAATGGAAGAGAACGGAAAGGATTCAGAAAAATGTTATCTGGTAAGGCGAACTCAAAACATTCTGGTTCAAGCTCTTTATTTTTCGCCTTACTGAAAAATATCTGTGGGCTAAAATATTACTGGATAAAAATTGCGTACGATATTCTAATGGGAGTGACTTACCTTTTTATCGACATTGGCTTTCAGCTCTCTTTCAATGAAACTGACAATGGATGCCTTACAGCTAGAATACAACATTCTTTCTTTGATTGAGCAATTATATCCAGGCATAGAATAAATGAAAACTGAAAATAAATTCTGAATAAGTAAAAAGGAAAAAAAAATCATCTAAAAACAAAACAAAAATTAAATGAACAAATCTATCCTTTGGCGAATCCAGAATTTAAATTGAATTAACAGGATTAGTATTTAACTGATTTTAGTATTTAAACTGAATTAACTTGATTAGTATTTAACCGGATTTAGTACTTAAACTGAATTAACCGGATGATACTTAACTAGATCCAGTTTTAAACTTTAATATTAACAGGTTAATAATTCACAGGATTCAGTTAGTATCGGATTAAATATTTAAAGAATTTGAAAAGTCAGGAAAGCAATTTTTAATAAATTATAAATAAATTGCAATAATTCAATTTTAATATGTAGTTTTTGTTGGTAACAGGCGGCAAATTAAAAGAAAAGAAACACGGATAAATAATGGGCAAAAAATATGCAAAATATAGGACGAAATAGCTTAAGAAGGTGTAGCTTTCCTCTGCAGGTGAAGTTGTCTTTGGGTATAAATTATTTGAAAAAAACTACGTTTCCTAAAGAGTTAAAGAGGCTGAGTCACAAGTTCGAACCTTAAAACGTACAGGGATTAGGAGGTGCAGTTGGGGGGCTGCCACCCTCCAAACACCCGCTTTCGTATATGAACGGGGCTGTGCCCTCCTCAACGCCTCGCTCTTTACGCTAAAGTTTTTATTGTTTAAAAAAAAAAGTTGTAAGAAAGTCAAACTTTAGCGTAAAGAGCGAGGCGTTGAGGAGGGCACAGCCCCTTTCATATACGGAAGCGGGGTTTGGGGGCTGCAGCCCCCAACTGCACCTCCTAATCCCTGTTAAGAAGGTGTGGCTTTCCTTTGTTGTTCAGTCGTTGTTTAGATCTCAGTGTGATTACATCTAAAATCGGATATCATTTCGTAACAACAATTGGCTTGGTGACATATAATCCTCTTCCACAGTTACCAATAATTAGTAGACTGTGAATTGATTATATCTGTGGAAATTATTCTTTGAAATCCGTTGAAAACTTAACTAAATGGGGACTTTTGTATACTAATAGAATCCTGAAAAAGTGGTGCATTCAACTATACCAACATTGCCAGAAAATTAGGACTTTTGAGCATAAAATTTAGTTAATAAATTGCTGGGAATAGGATAATTGCGACGTGTCCAATATCAATTACCAATTGGAATTATACTAATGGTTGTTAGTGGCGTTCAGTGAGGACGCGGGGAACAGTAGCGGACATTTTTTTAGCAAGCACCAGTGCCAACCCTGGACTTGCCACTCCGGGTTAGGTTGAAGTTCCTATTTCCAATTGTGCTGTTTCCCGTCTAAAGAGGCTTTAAATCTCTGCCGTTTGTGCCATTATGTCGAAACCTACGAAATATATTTGCCCGGAGTGTAAACTACGCGCCGCTAGCGGCACGGTTCAGTACAGTCGGTGTCAACTGTGGCTACATCCCATGTGCGCAGGGATTACAATTGAGGAGAGAAAACTACAGAGTGAGTGGTACTGCTTAGATTGCCAGTCCTCCCTTCCTCTGAATCATTCTTCGAAATCACCGATGTCGCCATGCTCCCTACCCCCTGGCACTAAATTACTACGAAGTACCCCCAAGTCTACCCCAAAAGTTACTACCCCAAAGACAGTTTCCAAAAACCAAGCTTCCCAAGCCCTCCTGTATGCTGACTGTGAAAAGTATACCAAACAGCTGGTTTCGATCCAAGAAAATTATGGTACGATGTTAAAAACGACCTACTCCATGAACGTGATTTGGAATTAAAAAAGCTGGGTGAAGATATCAACTCCCGTAATTCCCGCTATCTTGCTATGCAAGATGAACTGTCTACCCTCAAAAGCAATCAAGTGCGAGGGGCTAATAGCTGACCGTCACAGGTGTCCCTTCCTTCGTGCCTCCGGCTGTGCCTCCGTGCCTCCGACACGGAGGCACGTGCCTCCGTGCCTCCGGCACACCTGAAGCAGCGTGTTCCTGGAAGCGAAGGAACACAGTTTTATCTTTGGCTTATGGAAAGCGTACGGCGCGTTTTTCACGACGGCAAACTTTCTCCTCTTGAGAGGTTATCTTTACTTGGTCGTGTTGTTTACTGCGTTCGACATTGGAGATCCTGGGTCCTATAAAGTGGACATTATGCTTTGAACGAGAATTTTATTACCATAAACCTTTACCATTGCTTAGAGATAAATATGCATTCCCTAGTGCTTCTCATTCGTCGATTTAAACGGCTTGGGCTCGAACGTCTTTTCAAACTTCCCGACTTGAATAGCCAACCGTGTGAAGATTTTTTTAGGAAGATGGGATCTCAAACCAGCACTTACAGTACTAATAAACTTTTCGTTCCTCCAACTTCTACATCGGACCGAACTTCTACATCAACATAACGGATTTTGAAGCTCAATATTCTAATGAACAGTTGTCCTTGCCCAAGGCCAAGCAAGTTAGATCCATTGGTGTTGTGTCTGTCAGTTCCGCGACTAACACTGAACCGGGCTCGGAAAATGACGGCATCTTTGAAGATTTGCCAGTGATTGCTCACTGTGTGAAACACCAAGTTGAGAAAAATTGGGTTAGTGAGCCTGTGACGAACATGAAGAATTCTAGGTTTTGTCTTGTCAAGACTTCTGACGTTCCATAACACCAATAAAATCCACGCTATTGTGGCTTCTGAGGGAAAGCTCTGAGAAGCTGAGTAGTGACCGATTAAAACGGGTGATGGTCCAGGGCCGACGAGTAGGACTACTTGAGTCGCCACAAAGCAATGCAGAGGTCGGTGTGAAATCGGAATTGCGTATCGGTGAATGGTATGTTTACAGACCGGTTGGCAGGGGAAAGAGAGTATTAGTTGGGCGGGTCATAAAGTTTGGCTACTTGTCTGGGCGAAGATGCCACTCTGTTGACACGCAGAATATGGCGATGCTGCCAGTGGTTCAGGCTGAATGCTGATCTCACATTAACTGCCGCATTGGTAGACCAGGGTTACTGTGACTCCAGCCTGTATATCATGCATTCAGCAGAATCCGTTTCTATGGAAATCGGCACCAACATTGTCATTGGCTTTGACTCAGACGTCTTCACAAAGCTGAATTCATTTATCCAGAAGACAGGGTTCCACTTTTTTTATGTCTCGTCAGCATCACAATCATCATGTTAAAAATGGCACCAAAACCCAAAACTGACCTCAAGACCATAACCACCACCATCGCCATGTTCTGTGTGTCAACAGAAGGAATTTTGTTTAACATTTTTCAGGGGTAGTTGTTATTTTTTTCCCTCCCTCCTCCTCTCCACTCCGTGATATTTTAATCCAAAAACATATAAATCTTACAACTTTATACATTACCATATCACCTAAACATCAAAAAAAAAAAATTATTATATACCAGTCAATGTATTAGTGGACATGAAGGCACACTACCGTTTAACTTTTTTCTTACCAAATATCTATCGCTCCCCCCGTTCCAGGGTGTCCTTCCCCCTCTAGGAGACGCTTTTCCGGTGGCATTTTTTCTTCAATTTCTTAAAATTCATATCCTTCAATTTTCACTAATACGAATTCGAATTTTAAAGGTGGTCTTCCAAAAGGCTTCCTATTTTAACTTTAAATTCCTTTAACACAAAAAAAAACTATTTTCTATCCCGTATACTCGGCGTCCACAGTCCAAATGAAACCCATTTTTGCGTAGGCACTTTTTTCCTTCTTTTTTTTTCAGCCCTTTTTGCGACCAACTTTAATCAACAAACAAACCAAAATACAACCAACCCATCAACAAAAAACCAAAAATAACCTTAATACCGACGTGCATGAGGGCACAGAACTGAACAGAATCTTGAACCATGTCTTCTATGGACGAGGAGGCCACCCACAGCGGGGCTGGTCCTTCCAGCTTAAGTGCGTGCGCCTCTCGTCCCCTATCCGCTTGAGTTCTTGATATAATTTTATGAGTCTCGAATGCATTCCGAGATCTAGGGCAGCGGAAGCGATGAATGCCATCGGAAAACTTGTTATGCTCAGTAGAAGACTTAGTAGTAGAAGACTTAGTGTTTATACTTGTGCTAACCGAGCTTTGTTTGATTTACTGAAGCTCATTTGTCCAGTTTCTTAGGGTTGTCATTTGAGCTGTGATTATCGAGATGATTACTGAAACGTACCAATATTTTTTTTTAGTTGGTTGCTTTACTTAGCGCTTTTTACTAATAACTCGGTAGTAACAGTTTTTCTGACTGTTGCTTTACATTTTTCTCTTCAAATACCCACAGGTCTGGGTTTAATACCAAGAAATTTGGATTTTTAAGTACATTCGGCAAAAAGGGATCTGTGTTTCTTCCGGATTCTTTCCTGTCAAAGCAGCAGATTCCTTTTTTTCTTAGTACAATTAAGAATCCGAGATCCAGGGGTGCGTCTTGGCACATCCACTAAACAGAAAAGCAGGTATGATAAAAGGGAAAGGGACGTGTGAAGACGTGATAAAAGGCAACTTTTACCGCTGGCCAAGCCATATTGAATAGGGCTGAGAAGCGTGACGTCAATTCTTGGGCGGGAAATTCAAATAACGATGAAACGTGGATGCGTAGACACGTTTTTTCGGAACTTTGGCGAATTGTTTTGGCCTAAAATATTTGTCGTAAATCCTACTAATCCACCAGAACGTTTTCACGTCGAAATAATACTAGGAATATTGACAATCAGTTGTTAGTTACTAGAGACCACGTTTCACGATACTTTGAATTTCGCACCTTGCTTTTTACGTCATCGCCGTGCAGCCCTATGTTGTATAACTTAAAAACCGTGTTCCGGGATTTTTTTTTGAAATTTCGGGATTTTTTTTGAAGAAAAATCTAATTTTATTTTTGAGCTGGTGGCAACGCTGCATGTGTAATAGGAAAAAGGAACACCATCAGTGCCATCGTAGGGTTACCTAGTTTTTGCATAGATATCAACAACTTGCAGTCCTCCGTTCTTCTTCTTTAGGTACATATCAGTTGTTTTCAGTCTTGGGGGTTCTTTTCCTTGCCAAATAAACCCGTAAATGATTTTTTCCAAGTTTTAAAAGATCGCTTTTGAAGGTGCTGAAATATTCGACAGATACCGAATAACAGGCAAGCTGTATATATTTACATATTGCGCCCTTTGGAATATGCCTCCGGCGTGCCTCATGCCTCAAGGTGTCCCTCAAAATGCCCAGTTGTTACCCCTCGATCAAGTGACCCTCACCGCAAAAATAATCCAACTTGAATATAATGCAAAAAACAGTGAAACAATTACTCCCACATTTAACGAGCAAATATCAGTTTTCAGCAACTCTACCGATGACAATGCTAAATCAAATTTTTTACCGCCAAGTGCTGACCCACTTTTAAACCTTCGCCCTGAGGACATTCCTGTAGCTGTGCCAATATTTATTGCGGACCGAAATGAAACGAATGCTAGTGTGACGTCGCTGAGTCCGCTAATACCTGATGTTACTATGGCAACGGACCAAACTGAACAGGATGACGCGAATGCTGCAGTGAGTGCCGAGTTTTTTGATAAATTTCTAGCAGATGATGAAGTGTGCATTGTTTTTGAGAAAATTACTAAAGTGAAAAAGAAAGAAAACCTGAGAAAAAACGGAAAAGAAAACGTAATATGTAAATATTTTAATCGGGGGGTTTGTAAGTTACGTAGAAAGTGCAAGTTTTTACATATATGTGGTGATTTTATAGCAGGTATTTGCAGGATTGACAGGTGTAGTTTTGACCATGTTGACCTCTGTTCCTTTTTAACGTGTATTGACAAATCGTGCAATTTCGCACATGCATCGGTAATAGTGGAGGGTGATATTACGTTTCAACCTTTTTTAGGGCGACGCAAAAAGCAACCGCGATTCCCACCCCTTTCCCCCGCTAGTCCCGTACCATTCTACCGCCAGTCGCACCCCCAAGCATCGGTAATGGTGGAGGGTGGCCTTACGTTCCAACCTTTTTAGGGCGACGCAGAAAGCAACCGCGACCCCAACCCCTCCTCCCTCCTTTCCAATACTATTCTACCGCCAGTCGCATCCCCCTCCCATTTCCCAACACGCATGGTGTCCTCCTCCTCCCTTTACTCCACCCCTTTCACCAGAGACGCATTATTTTTCCCAGTTCCCCCCCCCCTCCTCGCCTTTTAAATCAGCCGAACTGTACCCAGTATCAGCTTTCAGCGTTCCGGTTAAAAACAGATTTTCTGTTTTTCAGTCAACACAAGAGTCGTCACCGGTTGTAAATGGCCCCCCTGCTGATACTCCTAGTTCATGCCCGAATCTTAAATATGAAACTAAGCGTAATAAAACAAGATATGTAGAAAAAGATGTAAATAATGACCGCTGTCAATTTCCGTCATTGTTTACTCTAAATGCTTACAGTCTAAATCAAGATAAGATAGCCGAGCTGGAAGGTTACGCTTATGTGTGAAAACCCTGAATAATTGCTGTCAGGGAAGTGCACCGGCAAAGTAGTGATCATCTCAAAATTAAGAATTTTACTGAGTTTATTAAGCTACGACCCGATGACCACTCCCTTGGAAAAAAAGGTGGTGGTGTAATGTTGATAGTTTCTCAGAAAAAAAAAGATTTTATAAATAAGCTTTCTTTAAGCATAGATTACGTGACAACAAAATACCCTAACGTTGGCATTTGTTTAACTAGTGATAAAAATGATCTAAAACTAGATTTTTTTTTCTTAAAAATAACAAACCAAAACAAGTAGTTTCGTTTCCCACGACAAAAGGAGGAACTTCACTTGATGTTATATGTTCAAACCTTTCTGAATATTACCAGGACCCCCATGAGCTCCCACCTCTTGGCGGAAGCTACCATTTTATGTTGCATTGGAACCCCCTTCCTTCGTATAAAATCAAATACGTTATTGAAAATTTTTCATATAGACCTCTAAATGATAATGGTCTATTTAAGTTCGGTTCATGGATTTCAGAAGAGTACTGGGAAGAAGTATACTCCTCGGATTCTCCAAATGAAAAAGCATCGATTCTTCAAAACAATTCAACATCGATTCTTCGCTGCAACTCTGATAGGCCGTGCATAAATTACGAAATAAAGTATTCAATTCGACAAAAAATTCAACTACGAAAAAAACAAAAGAGAAAAAGAAGCAAATAAACTACATAATAGGATTCAAAAAATTACAAGACAGGCTGCCGCTTCATATTATAATTTAAAAGTTGAACACCTTCTCCAAAGCAAAACTTCAGCATGGTACAAGGAAATAAAAAACTTTCTGGCAAAGGTGCTAATAGTCTAGATTTTGGTCTGGATCAAAGTGATAAAGACACAGCTGAACAGTTAAAGCAAAATTAAAGCATTTAGCAAAAATTATACAGTCACTCCCTTCTTTGTCTGAACAAATGGGAGATCTCCTGTCAACAACATTGATAGAAGCACTGGCGGAAATTAGTGAAAAGGAAGTTTTTATTAAAATAATGAAGCTGAAACGAACAAGTATAACCCCTATTGATGTTCCTGTGGAATTACTTAAAGCTTTCCCAGATAAGATTGTACGCCCTTTGACTAATATTTTTAACTTGATTTCAACTACTCATGAATACCCGTCCATTTGGAAAACTGGGTACATTACTCCTATTCCGAAAAAAGGACTTGAGCTGGATTTTGATGGAGTAAGACCGATAACTTCAACACCCACTTTTAGCAAAATTTACGAAACTTTTTTAGCAAAATGGTTAAAAATTCAAATTGAACCACTAATTGATCCAAAGCAATTTAGCAATATGTCAAAGACGTCCACGACACATTACCTGATTCGTCTGCTTGATTTTATTTTCAAACATGTGGATGAACCAGGTAGATGGCTTAACCTTATAACAATTGATTTTAAAAAAGGTTTTGATTTAATACAGCATGATATGTTAATTCAAAAGCTACTTGTGGAATTTTTTGTAAATCCTAATTTAGTTTCTACTATTCATAGTTTTTTATCTAACCGATTTCAAAGAGTAAAGTATAAAAAAGTTTTTTCAGATCCTCAGCCGGTTTTTTGTGGAGTCCCTCAAGGGACTATTTTAGGCCCAATTTTATTCCTAGTCATGTTTAACAACATTGCCAGTGATATGGAAAGTAGTAGGAAGCACGTCGATGACTTAAGCACAGTATAAATATGTGATAAAGGTGACTCCAGCAGAGCTGCGGCAATCATCGAAAAAGTGAGACAGGAGTCGGCGTCTTCACTGATGACCGTGAATGAAAAAAAGAGTAACATTTTACCATTTTGTTTTTTTTAAGAATTTTAACCCTACTTTTGATCCCCCTGCCCCTGTACAACAAATTGTAAATAAAACTAAATTACTAGGAATAACCATTACTTCTGATCTAAAGTGGGAAGCGCTCACTACAGAGTTGGTAAAGAGAGGTAACGCTAGCTTACAAATGTTAAAATTAATGACAAAATTTCGTGTTCCACCAACCGATCTTTTAAGAATTTACTGTATTTTTATTAGACCGCTTTTGGACTATGCTGCCCCTGTGTGGCATTTCGGCTTAACTCTGGAAAGAATCCAGAAACGTGCTCTGGTTATAATTTCCCGTAGACCTGAAATTCCGTATTCTGAACTATTAGTTAAATTTGAGTTGGTTTCGCTGGAGCGAAGGAAGCTGAAGCTGAGTATGGATTTCGGCACAAAATGCCTTGATAATAATAAACACAGTGATATCCTTCCCTCAGATTTTATCCCTAAACGACCACCAATGGTTGTTGCGGGACCAGTCCTAAAGCTGACAAAAATAAAAGTCAAACATTTGCGGTACGATAGAACGTTTGTTCCCAGTTTCGTGAATGAGTACAATGTTACCCTCTAAAAAGTAGCATCTTTATTCATGTTTATTTGTGTATTTTTATGTATTAATATGATGTATCTTTATGACACATTGACCCATATTTATAACACATCTTTATTTATGTTTATTTGTGTATTTTTATGTATTAATATGATGTATCTTTATGACACATTGACCTATGATATGTATTTATGACGCAAACCGTAATTTGGCAATTGCTATGAAAGTGGTTTTAGAATAAAATGATTTGATTTATATGATTTGATTTGAAAACAAATTGCTAATATTTGACCAAATAGCTTAAAAAGGTGTAGCTTTCCTCTGCAGGTGAAGTTGTCTTTGGGTATCAACAAATTGCTAATATTTGACCAAATAGCTTAAGAAGGTGTAGCTTTCCTCTGCAGGTGAAGTTGTCTTTGGGTATCAACAAATTGCTAATATTTGACCAAATAGCTTAAAAAGGTGTAGCTTTCCCCTGCAGGTGAAGTTGTCTTTGGGTATTAACAAATTGCAAATATTTGACCAAATAGCATAAGAAGGTGTAGCTTTCCTCTTCAGGTGAAGTTGTCATTGGGTATCAACAAATTGCTAATATTTGATTTTTTACAGAGAATAAGCTTGTTACATTTAAAAAACTAGTTTTATCATGGATACACTGACAACAGTCAAATACTGCCATAAAAATTTCATAATTTTGAAACAACTCAAAGGAAAATCTTAGAAATCCCGGGTTTCGGGTAAGAGTTAACTTAAGGTGGGTCCAGAGAGCAAAAAACTTATTAGCACTTTAAATGAGGTCAAACCCAATTTTTCTATAGTCTTCAAGTGCATATAAACCTACAAATCTGCAGCTTAATACTTTTTTGTCCTTTCATAAACTGATTTCTAATTCCTGTCTTGGGCAAGTTATTCAAGTAGTTGCTGAACAGTTTTGTTTATAATTATCAGCTTGTACTTATTCAGTCATTTTTTCTCCCTACAACTATTTTTGTAACTATTCGTTGATTTTACAAGATTATGACAGAAAGTAAGCATTTATATTTTAGTAGCTTAGCTTCGGGAGCCAATATCTCAAAAGTGGCTTTCTTGGCCCAATGCCCAATTTTAATGAACCAACCAAAGCATTGGGAAATGATTAAAAAGAAAAGTAAATTTCATTTATAAAAAAAAAACAATAGTCCGCACCATCTATCAATGCCTGGCAGAAAAAAATTATATATCTTTTATTCAACCTTTGCTTTATATTGATCAAAATATAGAAGGACCCAATTTGTCAAAGATGCAAAATAGGTATATTGGTTTACAATTTTCAAACTAGTCTCAGGTCTTTACACTAACTTCTGCAGAGTTCCTGTTTTTTGGTGATAATAATTTATCTTAAAAAACTTGCGAGGGTGTACTACTAAAAACAAAGAAAGAAAAATAACTACAAATGTACGGCATGTGGAGTCTGGGGGTGAAATCGCATGCCTAAAAAATACTTACATAAAAATTTCACACAATATAAAACTTCATAATATCATGATCCCTTGCCATGACTGTTTTAAAATCAATAAAAAATAATTTGAAAAAAAGC
This sequence comes from Artemia sp. Qi Xiang Cuo, assembly GCF_049724085.1. Classification (NCBI taxonomy): domain Eukaryota; kingdom Metazoa; phylum Arthropoda; class Branchiopoda; order Anostraca; family Artemiidae; genus Artemia; species Artemia sp. Qi Xiang Cuo. Next base: position 60,848,585 of record NC_142804.1, on the reverse strand, counting down.
GTTAAACAATTCTGAGCAATTTCTGACTAGATATATATAAAATTTACCATGTACTGAGATTTTCTAATTCTGTTTGGTAACATTGTATTGTATTCAACACAGGAATTTTTTAATTCCTATTAAACCTTTGGAACGTATAAGCCACCTTTCATTTTCAAGTTCTTGATTTTTAGAGACATACCCGTACCACATTAGGCCATTACCTGTTCATCGAAACACTTGGCTTACAGAAATGTGGCTAATATTTTGCTCAAGGGACTTACGTCACTGGTTGCGTACGGAAAAAAGTAGATCGTTCACCAACAAATGAGAAAATCAACAAAAACAACAACCAAAAACGAGAAAATCATGCAACAAGATTGAAAGAATCGTCACTTACTTCTATGGCTATCTACCTTAGTTCTTCCCTAATTCTAATGTGAATTAAAATAAAGTTGCCATCAAGCCTTTGGCCAATTAGAGACAAATCCAAGACAGGTAGTCTTAGTGAGAGGCGAAGCTGTATAAAAAATGATGTAATTTTCACTTGGTGTTCAATATTGTCTATCGTCCATCCATCCTAGGGTAGAAATAAGGTAGATAGCCACAGAAGTAAGGGATGATCCAGATATTTGGTTTGACTCATGACGGCCAATATCGACTGGACTTGTATGCAAAAGGGGGAGGGGGTGGTGGCTGAATTTACTTGGACTCACAGGGGAAGCGTAATAGGTGATCTAAGCCTAATAGGCTTGACCGCTTAGAGTCTCAGGCGGAATACCGTGTTTTAGGACTGACTCGTGAAAGAAAAGTCCCCTGGACTTGCAGGTCAACGGGGAGAACTATAGTTTCCCAAATATTATGCTAAACGGCATGGGCAAACGGCGGCAGTAGCTATGACTCTCAAATTGGACAACTACTTGTGTGTTAGCTTTTGGAGAGGTACGCCTTGCCTAGAGTTTCGTGCAGGCTGACCAAGTTTTAGAATTGAGACATGACCGTTAAGTCGCCTGGAATCGCAGACAAACAAGCGTCCAGTCAATCAACAAATCAACAACAACACAACAAACGAGAAAATCATGCAACAAGATTGAAAGAATCGTTTTTAATATATTATTTGGGTGTCAAAGGCTTCATATAAGTATACATACAACTTGCTAGTTATTCTTTATCTTAGTATTATCTACTCGTGATCATGATAGTCCGTTTGGTATTTTTTGGCTTAAGTTTCCAAAAACCCATTAGTTCAGTAATAATTCTTAAAAGCATCAAAGAGTCAAAGAAATGCAGTCAAAGAATATGGAAAACCTTAAATTTTTATGACACTTCTGACATTTTATCACTAAAAGCACATGTGAATACAAGGACGTACTCAGGGGAATTTGAAGGATTTTGGAAGGAGGGGGCTCACCCCCTCCAAAATCCTAAGTTTTAATGAATTTCTGGGCATTTCTTATCCAAGTTATTGAATTTCTTTCATATTGGAGTTCAAGTCAATAAGCTTGTTTCTTATTTGTAGAATACAAACCTGCACAAAAAAACACAAACAGAACAGAAAATTATAATCTAAGGAATTTTTTTCAAATGAAATTAGCATATTTGTAAGCAAGAGGTCCATCAAAAGTACCCGCCATACCCTTATTCCTTTGTCAAGGTAAATCAATAGTCAGATGCATCTGTTTAACCCTCAATTAGCCTTAATAACCCAAAATTTACATAACTTCAATAACCCTCTGTTTAACACTCAATTCAACAAGTCCACTAATGTTTTTGGCGAATAGCCTCTGTTGGAGAACGTTTCCAAATAGGTTTGAACAACTAAACGAACCTGTTTCTAATAGTTTTTCATCCTTCAAGTAATCAGTCCAAGAGTAAAAAGAGAAAAAGCTCTTCGTATGGAGGTAGCAGTTATCTACAAATTGACAGAAGGCTTTAACTTGATCCCAATGACATAAAGAAGGTTTGATCAACTAGTATACTTACTATTACTTTCTAAATAATCTCCTTCGTGGGAATGAGGGAACTTGAACAGATGATAGCGTGCTTTGTCATCAGGCACTCTTCCTGGCAATTGATGAACTCCAATGGCAGTCGCTTCTTCCAATTTTATCACTTCCTTGTCTATTACTGAAAATCAAAAGATAATATTAGTATTAGATAACGTAAACCTTTACCTTCATATTTTTCAGAGATGAAGGGTAGGGATCAGACAAATCATTTTCTTAGGGATGTCGACCACAGTCCTCCCATGCACTTTACATTAATACCCACGCACTTTCTTACAAATAAGCAGCAGCAATGCCACCAAGATTCTTTATTGAAGAGGAAAAGCTACATAAAATCTATTTCTTCTTTTTTCAAACCAGGAATAAAATCCAAAGGCAGTTGATTCTTTTAATTTTGCTATTTCGTTTTGTACATTACTGAATATAGAAGTATCGTGTTTATACTGGTCAAAGAGCATATCAAACGACAGACGTAAAAAATATTGTAGCGAATATTCTCTAGTGAGGACAAGAGAAAGCATATCCCCTCCCTCCAACCCACAATTTGAAATCCCCTTACCCTTCCCCTCCAAAAAAATTTTCTTGAAGTTTCAACTCATTCCACCAGCCAAAAAAAACAAAAAAACAAAACAAAACACTTCTTAAAGTTTCAACTCACTCCTCCCCCCCCCCCAAAAAAAATGACAAATAATTTTTGAGCACTAGTGTCACCCCTTACCCCCCCCCCCCCAAAAAAAAAACACAAAACAAACATACAAAAACGTTTTTTGAAGTTTCAACCCGATCCCCCAGCTGCGCAAACAGGGTAGACTTATCAAAACAGGGTAGATTTATCAAAACTACACCAAAGTTCATTTAAAATTAAATAAAACTTATTGGCAGCATAATGACAAATAGTGCGACTGGCATCAGGCACCTTTGTATAGCATCACAAGTTATGATCAGCAGGGAAGATTAGTGTTTAACTGGTAGATACAGTCATAACCAATCATAGTCAGATTAAACAAAAAGCATAAATACCTTCTTAATAATAGATCAACAGAACCGATAATTACTTGATGGTATGTCACCAGTCTTGACTATTTGGAGCAAATTTTTGTAACAGAACTGAAAGTTACTAACTGATACTAACTCTAATAGTTACAGAACTGATAGTTAATTGATAATATGTCACCAGTCTTGACAATTCAAACCGTGTTTTCGGTGCCCCAAATGTTACTAACAATTTGCAAAAAAACGAAAGTTGCGACAAAGTTTAAAAAATCTGACTTTTAAATGTAAACAAAGATCAAAAAAGGATTTTAAAAACAGGTACAAAAAAGGTATAAAAACGTAACAAAAAAGTCTTTGTCTGCTACCTCTTGAATGTAGAAATTCTTTCTATTTTCCGAAAACCTGTGTTTTGAATTCAAAATCTATCAACAAACAAGAGATTATTTACTCTAATACTATTTGGAGTCTATAATTAAAGACTATGTTTAAACACCCTACGAGGCATCAGAAACTGAGGTTTTCGGCCCAAACTCGAGGTTATCGGCCGACCACTCTAACACATAATTACTTTAAAAAGATTCTGTTATGCAGACCCTTGATTTGTTGGCAGCAACCAACTTGTACTATTCATAAGGCTAGTCTATTAAAGTTCTTTGGCTTTAAAAGCTCACATTTTGGAAATTATATTTTAAGGGTTCCAGTTTGCTAGTCTTCCAGGGTTTCCAGAAGGTTTCCAGGGTTGAGCAGAAGGCTATAAAGACCATATCTCTTCTCAATGGAAGATTGTGCAAAAAAGGGAGTTAATTCTGAAAATTGGTTGAACATAGTCTTATGCACAGTCTTAGCCCCTCGGGAGAATTCTTAGTTCTTACCCCACCCAAGCTAAGAACTGGAACGGGGTCTCTGGAACTATTCATTTTCTGTCATACCAAAGGTAAGCAATCTCTTTTTGTGATTTTGGGATGGGGGGGGGGGAGGGCTCTCAAATTGTGTGCCATAGATCAACAGAATGATTGCCAGTTGGTTGAAAAACACCCAACACCAGCATCGTAAATCCTTGTCTATGACTCATTCCTTGTTTAAAAAATCCTAGTGATTTCTAAAACAAATAATTAATTTTGGAAAAAAAATCCTATATTCTTTTAAGCATTTTTTTTCAGCGTTGTAATTATTTATAGTTTTATACAAACCCTTGGTTGCAAGTAACAATCACAAAACTCTGGTATTCATTTTTCATCTTTCCACTCACGTATAAAATTAATTTCCTGCCTTTTGAGTTACAGGCTTTTGAATTACAGCAGCATCAACAAAAATAATCAGTCTAAGGTACCACGATGGGTACTCCAACAAAATCTTATTAATTAAATAAACTATGTTCTTAAAGTTCTGTAAATTCTGTAATTTAAAAAAATACACTACTGAAATAAAATGGATATTTTTTTTTATAGAACCATGGCGACCTCTCTAACATGTAATTTAAAAGAAAAATTCTGCATGTTTTATGGATTTTTTTTTTTTTAATCAAGTCACTGAAATTATAGCTTCTGATGTGTAAAAATGTCTAATAGTTTCTGCATAGCATATTCTGCTGTGCAAAAAGTGGGGTAGCAGAGTAGCAATACTACCTGGCAGTTTTCAAATTTGGTGGCAAATTTTGTCTGAAAATACCATTTCTACATATAAAATTCTTTTTGCTTAAAGAAAAGCTGTCAAAACACAAGTTGTGCTGCTAAAATGTCGGCAGCTTTTGGAATTCTGCTAGTGACAGCTTTAGACCTTTTTCCATACCTGAGCATATTACTTGTGAATACATTATTTTAAGTACTAGAGTTTTCTTGCAGTATATTTCTTAAATTCTTTAAATGCCTGGTTACGCTAATTTTTAGGTATTTTATTTGGTAGTCTCTAAGATTAGTTTTAAGTGGGACATGCAGATTGATCTGTGGGAAAAGACACAGAAAGCATCCCCCATTGCTTATACTCTACACTAACAATCAATTATTTCCAGTTTTCAACCAAACTTATTAGACAGTAAAAATTAGTGTTCTATTCGTGCCTTTTGGGCATTTTCTAAGATTTTCTAATAGTCTTTTGTTAGTATTTCCTGATGGTGTATTCCTCGATAAGGTTTGAAATTTTTTTTTCTAAAATTGTAGAAGTCACTTTACATTCCAGAAGCTATACTACTCTGATATTAACATAAAACCGTCTACTGCGTTTCAAATCATTTTTGCTATGACTGATTTTTGCAAATAAAAAAAAGGAAAAAAAATACACATACTGAAGTGGAAGCCAATATGCTAAGCCAAAAATTACAAGATTCCTAAGATTAGCCAAAATAGGACATGCATTATGGAATTCTATGAGAAAAGAGGGTCACGTTACGAAAACTTAGAAAGGGTAAAATGTAATTTTTAAAACTAGGCTAAAATGCTAGGCTAGGCATTTTAAAGCTAAAATATAATTTTAGCTTTTCAATTTTTTTTCAAGGAGAATACCGAACAAATGTATTTCTCAGATTCAAGGGGGGGGGCACCTGGCCTCTTACCTCTCTCCCAACTGACGTGCCTACTAACAAGTAAAAAAATGGATGATTTCAAGTCTTGCCAAATTTTTTCATCCACACTTTACTAGAATGAGTTGTCAGGTTTCAATCAGAAATTATTGGGAGTACAATTTATTCTTCTAGGTCGGTGCTTCAGGATTTTTTTTTTTTTTAATGTTGACATTAAAATTTTTATTATTTTTTTTTAAATTTACGTGGTATCTATAAGATCTAAAAATGTTTACGTTAGATTCCTTAAATTCTATTTTTATGTGAATCGAACTGTCTTGCGAAAATTTCTCCTATTGTTTTTAAGTGAGTTTGATTACCTATTTACTTTCTGTAATTGTACATATATTGTTAATATGCGAACTTGAACTTCTAAATCAGTGTTTCTAAACAAGATTTTAAATTAACTTTTTTCCTAAATTTTTGAAGTGCTACTTCGATAATTACACAACGCCTATAGCATTCTAACGTCTTTTTTCTATGAATCATTCTTACAGCGAGAAAACTGGAAAGCATACCTATACTAAATTGTAGATAGTTTATTCGGCCATCTCTAAAACTAGCTAAAGCAGGACAGGCACGTTGATCTATAGGAAATGACACAGCACTCATCGTCTGCTGTTTAGAATCTATACTAACTAGATCAGCGATCGATGATTTTTCTCGAAGTTTCAATTCGGCCAACTCTTCTTCTGCACTTGTTAATGGGGCAGGTGATTGAACCGATTTTTTATGCTTTTGATAGCCATTGAATGTTGCGTCTTCCTGCAAAAAAAAACAAACATAGTGATTGACAGTTTAATTGAAGTAATTATTAAAAAACTAACAATAAATTGATATAGCCGCATCTATATACAAGCTATGCCTTTGCGAATCTTACCTACCTATATCTCAAAATAAGGCCGTACCCAGAGGGGGGGGATTGAACCCCCCCCCCCCCGAAAAGTTTGTTTGACCCGTAAAAACATAACAAAAATGGATATAAACAAATTTTGTATGCGTTTTTTGAGGATTTTTTGTGTAACACCCCCCCCCCCCCCCGAAAAAAATCTGAGTAAAACCCCCTCAAAAAAAAAAATCCTGGGTACGGCCTTGTCTCAAAAATAACCACATCAAAATCCTATGTGGAACATGATTTTGGGGTTTTAAGTCTATATTACTAGTGTATCAGTACTTTCAGTGCTCATTTAGCTAGTATTGGTTCTGATGTTACTCGTGGTCTTGGCTCGACTTCAGCTCATTCATATAAAGAATACCTTCGTCAATCAGAGGATACAAGTATGTTTTTGACCCCAGTTAGTCTTGATGAATTCCAAAAAAACTTAATAGATTTAAATAGAGGTAATTCATTAAGTTTGGATGGACTTTCAACTAATCTTTTGAAACACCTTGCATCTGTAATTCATACACCTCTTGTTTATATTTTTAATATGTGTTTATCTTCTGGTGTATTCCCTACTAAATGGAAAATTGCCGAGTTATCCCACGGTATAAAAAAAGTGATAAAACTAACGTTCATAATTACTGATCTATTGAAATAGTTTCTCCTTCGTCCAAGATTTTGTAAAAGTTATTTCCCAAACTAATTTTGTTTCATTTGGATAAAAAAAACCTTTTAAACCAAAGCCACTTTGGTTTTGATCGGGTTGTTCTACTGAACAAGCAGTTGCAGCCTTTTTGCTTAAAACGAATGATTCACTAATGAAAACTAATGAATTATGGTAATTATGGATAATGCTTTTTCTACGATATAAAAAAAGCATTTGATACTCTAAATCATTCCGTTTTGTTTGAAAAATTGAATAACTCTGGAATTCGTGGAAAGATATTGGATTTAATATAGTCATATCTATGTAATCGCGGATTCCAGGTAGACCTACGACGCCATCTGTCTCAGCTTTACTCCCTGGATGATATTGGAGTGCCCCAGGGGTCTATACTTTGACCGTTACTATTTTTGATATATATATAAATGATCTCCCTAATTTTTTATCCTATAAGGATTGCCTAGCACTTATGTATGCTGATGATACAGTGCTGGTATCTGTTGAAGCTAAAACCCTTTCATTATTGATCGAGAACATTGGGTCTAACATGAATTCATTTATCAAGTGAGTTTCCTGTAAACGTCTAGCTCTAAATTTGTCTAAGACAGAATTTATGGTTTTTGGGAGATCTAGGAAAGGAGTTGCTATAGTTGGGATGGATGAATTAGTTGTTTCTGGGTGTAGAATTAGACGGGTTAAGACATATAGATCTTTGCGGATTATTCTTGACGAGCTTTTATGTTTCCGTAGTCATTCTGACCATCTCCGTATAAAATTAGCTCAAAATTTAGGATGTTTACATCGGTTAAAGTATGTTTTTCCTTTTTCATTTATTAAAATCCTTTAACATTCTTTAATAGAATCATACCTGATATTGTCCATTATTTACCTAAATACATTTCCTAATCATTTTAAACCCCTCCAGACATTGCAAAATAAAGCCGTAAGAATCCTTGGTACTTTCTTTCATCGTCCTGCACGACTTCAAATCTTTCTGAAACAAAAACTTTATTTTTATTTCTTCATATATTAAAGCTTAATCAACTTAGGGAATTGCAATTATCGCTCCGGCATTATGATATTCAGTCTCCGGCTAGTTATTTTTACGAATCACAAATTCATGTTACCCCTCCCTATTCGCTCACTCGCTTCTTCGTCGGCTCGTTTTGGAGTGTATAGAATCCCTTTGGTTAATTGGGAAAGAGATAAATTTTCAATAAGATACCAAACCCCTTCTATGGCAAATAGGCTAAAATTAAATAGTAAATTTTAAAATATCAATAGCCGATCAATTTTAAAGACTAGATTAGTAGAATATATTATCAACATTTGATGACGGGGTGATTCTTCTTGATAATTTGTTTCTTAGCATTATTTTTAGATTTTGCCGTGCTGGGGTAGCCTCATTTGTCCTTCTCCTTTTATATGTTACGATGTTTTTGTTTATATTTTTTATCTTTATTTTTGGTGTGCTTGAACTCATTGTAATAATTGTTAGCCTTCCTTTCGAGTTTAGCTCCCTGTTGGCTTTATTTAATTATTTGTGTTGTTTATATTTGTATGAAATACAATTTATCTATCTAGTGTACATTTTTGGTACGTTATTTTTCTGCATTCCATGGTTTTAATATTCCAATATAAGACATAAATTACGCTACCGTTCAATAGCAGAGATTTAGATCCATTTATTTACCAAATTACATTTTTGAAATTTCCTGTGTATTTCTTTAGATTCAAAAATACGTTGAAACACATGAAATAGAAAAATCTTCATATTTCTAAATAAGTTTAAATCGTTCTCTAAGAAAAAGTCTAAGTAATATAATAATCTCGGATTGGTGAATGAATAGATCTGAAACTTACGGATCCAACGATATTAGCATCTTGTCCTTCTAGCGCAAGTTACAGCTGTTGGCTTGTCGCAGAATCGCATATTTTACGGAAGCATAAACCATGAGACTCATTTAAAAATTGGTCCGCCATAAGCCCGCCTTTAAAATTTGGAAGAATAAACCAGAATTCCACATGAAAATCACTTATTTGTTTTCTTAAAAATGAGAAAGATGAAAAATTAGATTCACCCCCCTTCCCAAGCAAAAAAAATAATCATGGAATCAGTCTTTATAGCTTACTTTTTATTTTTGAAAACCAATGGGGATACAAACATAAGTCACACAATTCAGGCTAGTAAAAGCGAAAGATTAAACGAAAAAAACCTACAAGAAATCACCAGATTATTCTAAAAATTGCATGTACTTTTTAAGGCATGTATAGTAACTTCCTTCTCCGGAACAAAAAAAAAGCATGGACTCAGGAATTCACCTTGTCAAGAACAATACAAATATGACTCTAACTTTGGTCCAACAACTATTTTCACTATGTAAGACCTGGCAAGTAATATCTAGCAAGAAGTTCAAAATTGACAATAAATTAGAACATATTTCCCCGCGAATACCCCCTGTTTTATACTTTCGAAAACCAAAAGGGACCAAATATAAGCTACGACGTCCAGGCCGGAAAAATGAAAAGGTAATCGAAAAAAAAAATCAAATACTTCTAAAAATTATTGAATCATTCTACGATTTCTTGCTGTTTTTAGGCTTTTATAGTATCCTCCTCCCCTCAAACAAAAGAACAAGAACGGACTGAGTTCTTCACATTTATAAAAATAGTATAACACATTCTACTCCAACTTTGGTCCAAGAATAATTTGAAGTAAGCAGACATGACGAGTAATATCCAGCAAACCGCTCAGTCTGACATTAAATTAGAATCAATTTCTAAAAAAAACACTGGTTTTTACTTTTGCCAACGGAAAAGGTTCTAAATACAAGTTACAATGTTCAGGCCAGTAAAAAATTAAAAACTAACAAAAAAATCAAATGTCATAAGTATCCCGTCTCTTCTAAGGCTTTATAGTATTGGGCAAAATCCAAAAAAGTTCTGGAGCTAACTGTGCCCAATAAAAAAATCAAGAGCAACCCCCCTCCCCCTTTTTGTAGCTAAATAACGCGCGGCCACTATAATGCCCTTCCTCCATGGTCCATGGTCTTATAACCTGATACAAGAATATATTTTGTAATCTTCATACGCACACAAAGCGTGAGCATGATATCCCTAATCAGCTAACCTTATCCAACAATACTTATTACATTTTTTTATTTGTGCAGTTGATTAATACTAAAAAAAAAGAAAAATTAATTATAGCCATGCAAACTGTAAGCTATTAGTAAACTTAGATTTACTATAATAATAGAACTTGGTATTTTCAATTTATATGGCCTGACACTTTCCCTTCAATCTAAAACAGAATCTTGGACACGGGAAAGACTGGACTCCAGGGATATTAAGATTCATCCGAAGGACTGTTCTGTCACGTCGTATGTCCTATGGAGCCTGTTTTTTTGTCTTCTTCGGTGATGGGTGCCTTCCAGCAGCCAGTGAGGGTTTTTGGAAGTCTATGATCTAGCATGCAATATATCCAAGACATCGCCATCTTCATTGTCTCACAACGGAAGTAATGTCTGGTTTACTCTGGGCTCCCATTGATGCAATACCACACAAAAACGGCCGTTTTTGCGTGGTATTGCATCAATAGGAACAATGTATCAATGGGACCATTGATGCATTGTTCTCATTGATGCAATACTACGCGAAAACGGCCATATTTGCGTGAACCAAAAAATTTCCTCCATTTTTGCAGCTTATTTAATCCGTCACAGCGGTTCAACGGTTGTGTTGAAATATTACTACTATGGTGTTGAAAATTGGATCGGTTATCCTGAACAAAAATTGCAAGTAATCAGACTTTCAGACTTTCTAATTTCAGACAAACTAATCAGACTTTCTATTCAGACGTTTATCAGACTTTTTTATCAATATTTTACAAAAATGCATGATGATCATGTCCTTTTAATCAATAGCGCCTGGGGGAATATTTCGAGGGAAACAAACTCAGAAGATAAAAATTACATTTTTAATTAAGAATAACTAGCCTAGGCTATTACAGGTTAGCTCTTTAAATAAAGCTCTAGGATTCTAGAACTTAGTTTAGCCTATTCCTACGCATTTGCTGTTTAATTATTTAAAATATTTTGATGAGATACAAATATTATGTTTCTCTGTTTAAATATCTGATAATAAATTTTTCGCTTCAACGACTGCAGTGGACAGTATCTGTGTGAACATTTTTGCGATTTTCCTGCATTTGCCATCCGTGAGCCGTTTTGCGTTTAAAAAAAATCACATCAATGGGAACCAAGGGTTACCTTTGCGGGCACGAATTTCGTCGTTGCCCACACGGTCTCTCCAGCTGATCCTTAGGATCCAGTGAAGGCGATTGTTCTCAAAATCGGCAAGGCGTTTCTCTAGTCCTTCCACAGAATTATGTCCAAAGCAACACAGTAAGAGAGAAATCAGGAACACTGGTAAAATATTAACTTAAATTGATTGCTAAGACTAATAAATTCAACCACTCTACACTAAAATTTGCATTTTCATAAAAACTAACTTTAGACGTGGCTTTTAAGTCATCTTTAGTTTGGCCATTACCAACTTGAGAATCTACCATCTACCAGCAGATGAATTCTACCACTCTACACTAAAATTTGCATTTTCAGAAAAACTAACTTTAGACGTGGCTTTTAATTCATCTTTAGTTTGGCCATTACCAACTTGAGAATCTACCATCTACCAGCAGATGAATTCTACCACTCTACACTAAAATTTGCATTTTCAGAAAAACTAACTTTAGACGTGGCTTTTAGTTCATCTTTAATTTGGCCACTACCAAATTCCTTCTTGAGTGTGGCTTTTGTTGAAGCATATATCATCTTTTCCCGCACAGGTGCTTCTTCTGGGATGTATGATATTAACAGCCATTCATACGTTCCTCCTTTAAGGCTATCAAACCTGTAAATAAAAGCAAATTAATAAATACCATTTAATAAAGCCCCGATTCAAAGCCGCGTATGCTGTAAGAGGGAACTGTGTGTCTATTGCCACCCTTCTGCTCAGGTTTTTAAAAGGCAGAGTTATTTGGCTTCCTTTTCTAACTTATTCTTAAGGAATATTGAGATTGGCTTACAAAAATACGTCAAAGACGTAAGCCAGTGAAACTAAACCATACTTTTTACCGCGAAATTATAGAAAAGCAATCTCTCTTTTTCGCTTTGTTTGAATCCTTATTTTTATAAGACAAAATGTGAAGGGACTCAGATTCAATGAGGCTATCATAAATGGGACTCGCTCGTGCCCCTTTCTCAATGCAAGATCTAATAGCCTGCATTTTTCTATCGGTTTTGTATTTTTATAAGTTTTTTTCCCGTTGTCAAAATCAAAGTTTTCATTGGCAGTATTAAATTTTCAGTGACAGCTATGCCCTCATAAAGAGAAACAAGCCAGATCTCTGGGTGAAGAAAACAAAATTCAAGATTTTACTGGAACTGTTAAATCTTCAGCGGCAGCCCTGTCCCCACCAAGAGATAGCTATCAGGAGAGCTGGGCGAAGAAAGCAAAATCGAAGCTTTCATTGGCTGCCTTTCCTCATGAAGAGAGACAAGTCGTCAGTCAGGATGGCTGAAGAAAACAAAATTAACGATTTCACTGAAACTGTTACATTTTCAGTGGCAGCTCTGTCCCCACGAAGAGACAACTATCAGAAGAGCTTGGCGAAGAAAACGAAATCGAAGTTTTCATTGGCTGACATGCCCTCATGAAGAGGGACACGGCAGCTATCAGGAGAGCTTGGCGCAGAACTAAGTTAGAGTTTTCATTGACAGTTTTGCTCACATGTAGAAAGACTTGTCAGCTATCAGAAGAGCTGGCCGCAGAAAACAAAATCAAAGTTTTCATTGGCCGTGTTATATTTTTAGTGGTAGCCCTGCCCTCATGAAGAAAGATATGTCAGATGTCAGGAGGGCTGGCTGAAGGAATGTAAAAATAATGTCAGTTCTCCACAAACTTGTCAATTAGCATATGCATACCTGCTTCTTAAGAGAAGCTACAGAATGCGTATATGCAAATTATTTTACATCATATTAGCAATCAACACTAAAGAATACCCCATACGAAACCATGATATTTCCGACTTTATTTTAGGTTCCACTTGTTTAGACTAGCCATGGTATGTTTCAACACAAAATAGAAGTCTGTTGCACCAATAATGGAATATGTTGCACCAATACATCTTTTTTTTTCAGGAATACGGGTAAACGGGTAAACAAAAACCAGAGAGTGTGAATTTTTCTTTATTTTTGTACTACTTGGGGAGGCTTGACACTTAATAATCAGAAGGACAAAAATCAAAATGGCAACCAAATAACGAATGATGCAAGTTTTTCACAATTTTGAAAGGATAGAAAATCTAAATTTAAAAAACAGGCCTAGATTGCAACTAATCTTTAACCCCAAGTAATTAACGCTGTATCTAAACGACAATATTTTTTTTTTTACGGCAAGCACTTAGATGGGTATATATTTGCACGCCCTAGATAGCCACTCTATTGGAAGCACGTTATTGGAAGGTGATATAATGCTCAAAAGGGAGCTATTGCTTTGCTATACTTCTGTATAGGAAAGTGGGTTGTAATTTTATTGATTTGTGTCTAAACACAATTTTTCTAAGCCAATACCATGACTCTTAATCTTTGTAATTTTTGGAGAGACAAATATCCCCGCCTTTTTCAAACTTGATTTAAAACCAAGCCGCTAGAAAGAAGAAAAGGTTAAATTCCAATTGACTGGATCTTCTTTCTGTGTGAAATTTTAAGCCAGTTAAGAGAATAAAAAACTTGAGTCACAATTTTTTTTACAAGCATAGAGTAGGACTGATTGGCTAGTATTCAGGGACGTCCCGAAGGGAGGGGGGCGCCCCCCCCCCACCCTAGCTTTTTTAGCATTCGGCAACTTTTTTGGCAGAAATTTAACAAAATTCTTGATTTCTGCAGAAAACCAGGAAGCGATTCGGTAAAAATTTCCGAAGATCGCCCCCCCCCCCTCCAATACAATGAGCCTCAGGACGCCCCTGCTATTATTATTCTGTTATTCTCTCCTATGGCTTGTAAGGTATTCCACATAAAATTATTTATGGAATAGAACAACAATTAAGACATCACTCACTTGTTTTACTTTATCAATGAAAAGTCATTTAAAAAAAGAATAATTTTTTAATTTAAGTTTAATGGTAGCTTATTGTGCACGAGTCTCAACAATGAACATGTCCTTTGAAGGAGAGGATTATCCAATCAGAAGCACAAGCTTAAAGGCAATGCCACCCGCTAAAAAAACTGGCGAGGCTTAAAATAGAGAAATATTAAGAAAATCACTGATGAAAATGAAGAACAGTAATGGTAAGAACAGTAATGGTCCCAGGCTTGACCTCTGGAACCCACGCACATCCTTAACTACGAATGAAATATTAGAATGGGACAAGTTCTAGAATAAGTGTCTGTGTCATTCATTCAAGAATTGTATTCTTTGACAATTTCCTTCTAGAAATTTAATCTTAATCAAGGATAGAACCTCTGGAGGTGGGGTTGGGGTAAATAGCTCTCAAATCAAGTTGTGAATGCTTTAGAGCAGAATGCGCCGTAGAGAATAGAATCCAAATGGGACTAAACGTGATATAGAATCATCCTTGATCTAATCAATTGCACAATCATAACTAAAACCACCCTGGGAAAGAAAACCACTCTGTATTTTTCACTAATAAAACTACAGAAAAGCAAGAGGTAGGTGTTGAAGAGCGTCTTGATTGTTACGGAATCAAATTGCAAATTTATGCAACAAAAGTAAAAAAGATAATTTGAATGAGAAGCGCCCAGAAATTCGGAAAGGGGCAAAAAAGGTACCTAGGTCAGGCTATGTATTTAATATATGCTATGCTTTACCCCCCCCCTAATGTGCAAATATATAGCCCAAATTCGTTTATAAACTATTATATTTTCTTCCCATTTTGTTTTATTTCATTAGCATTAACCAAAATTCACTTCTCGCGTGTTTACCGATTTCTTAACAAGTACAAGGCAGTACTTTCCCGAATGTTTTTCCAATTATTTGGAATGTTTTTCACTGAGAACCTAATATTATTATCTTTAACTCTCTTGAAATTGTTACAGTCGTTTAAGCACTTAGAATTTATATGTTTTTAATGGGGTTTCTATGTTCCAGGGTATGATAAACATGGCAGCGACCATGCAGTTACTAAACATTCGTTGACATCTAGCACTACAGCACCAGTTCAGTCGATTATTTTCTTCTAAATCCAAGTTGAATCGAGAAAAAACACAATTAAAACTAAAAAAGATAGCAATCTATATTTTTTTTTCTCAAAAAGCCTGATTGGAAAAAGAACTACAATGAACTTATAATTAACCTAATACTAATGCCTTTTTAGCAAAATGGCACTATTTCTTCGTATTTTCAGTTATAAAGGGAATAAAGTTCTGTGATAAAGTTCTTTGTTTTTACCTGACCTTATACTAATTTTCTGTGCTTTTCTTTTCTTTTTTTTCAATATAAGGGACCTTTTTCATACATTGAATCCAAGAAAAAAAAAGTCTGTAAATAAGTGGTTGTTCAAACTCACCCAAAGCTATGACGTAGATGATTTCGGAGACCACACTGCCTTTCCATGACGATAAATAAAAGTTCAAATAGGGATAAAATCCTTTTAATAGACAGTGTTTCACAAACAGTGATAGAAATTCAAAAAAAATACCAGATATTTCGGTCACATATGCAGTGATCGTCATCTTGAGTTTTACTACTGATGACGGTCACTGAATATGTGACCGAAATATCCGGTATTTTTTATGAATTTCTATGACTGTTTGTGAAACACTGTCTATTAAAAGGATTTTATCCCTATTTGAACTTTTAATTATCCTCACCCAAAGCATGGCCAACTTTGAACAAATTAGGAACTTACATGAAAAGTACATAAAAAAGTAACGTTCTGCAGTCGTTTCGAATTGGACGAAGTGTGAGTAACTTTGAAGACAATTTTCAAAAAAAAAATTATGGCCACGTGGGAAGGGATACAAAAATCTGCAAACGTCCGCCCTCTTCAGCACTGAGAAATGCATACGGAAATGTTATTCTTGGTTGCTATGTTGCCACTTACAAAAGTTATTGCGAAAAAAAGTAGAAAAAAGGTAAAAGAGCAAATGGAAAAATAAAATAAAGAAAAAATAAAGGAGAAAGAGCAAATGGTAAAGCTATCCTACGCACTAAACGTCTACTAGCCTTGTATGGCAAACCACCAAGACTTTCTCACTTACAGTTTTTAACTGAAAGAAAAAATACGCTGACCATCTCTCTGGAGCCAAAAAAGCAGGCCATCCCGAAGTGGGTAGGGAAGAAGCCATAAAGAAAGGATTTAAAGGAAATTGCAACTTCGTGGGAGGAGCTAAAGAGAGAAATTTTGAATATATTAGGGTGGTGGAGGAGTGTGTGCAGGTATGTTGGCCTCAGCTGGCTTGGTGCAGCAGTGAGTTGTTAGTAGCACTAAATTCATTAGTGATGAGAGAATTACATAAATAAATCACCAGAATTATTTCAGATTGCGTGAAGAACATTGTATGCTTTTTCCAAGGATTTGGAAAAATTATTTTGACGATTAAGTTATAAAGAAACTTCAGTCCTTGGTGGTTATGAGAAATCAATCCAGCAGCAAAGCTTCAGCGAGTGTTTAAGTTTTATGTGGAACACCGGATAAGTTTTAATTAATTTGCTAGACATGAATCTAGTAAAAACCAGGGAGTTTTAAAGTAATTATCAATATTTAATAGCGTAATATAGTTGAAGATACGCGAGGAAGTGAGGTTAGTAGCTAGTTTAGTAAGGAGTCGAGAATAGATGAGGGCTTTCCTTATCCCCGTTTATATAGATTATTTTCATGTGACTCTGTCCTAGAAAACCAAGCGAAGCTTAATAAATGGGGATGCAAAACTCTCCTAAATCTAGCTTCTGCATGATTTTGAATGCATTACGAAAATGTTGGCAAAATAAATAAATTTCGGGAAATTGTGGGAGTCTAGGTTACAAAAGTAGCTTCGGAAATCAAGTCAAGGAGACTAAGTTGCTTAACTGAGGAATTAATAGGGAGGAAGGGGCAATATTATATACCTTGAGGATTGAATAAGTGGATAAACTTTACTTAAACAACTAGGTTAATTAGTTTGGAAGATGGGTGCAGTGAAGATACAAAATATAGAATGCCCCCCCCCTTAAGCACTTTACGGGGGGGGGGGGGAGATGTCAAAAAAAGAATAATACAGATTTTTAAGGCCAGAGATTTTCAGGAGAATTTATTTTTGTCATGTTTGTAGATGTGACTACACTATGATTGAGTTCAATGATTGAATTCCTGATTTCCAAAGCAGGACTTTTTATTGATTTTAGAGAAAACTTTTAAACAAAGTTAAAAAACATTCCTCCACATAAAAAACATTAAATACAAAAGAAAACGTCCCCCAGGAGAGAGAGAGAGAGAGAGAGAGAGAGAGAGAGAGAGAGAGAGAGAGAGAGAGAGAGAGAGAGAGAGAGAGAGACATATAAGAGACCTCTGCCTCAGCATCAAGTAAGATTATCTTCCAGCAGTTCAGTAAATGATTACATACCTATATAGAAGAAAAGCTGGTTGAGCTTCACTGATCAATTTAGGAACTGTGAGATCAAAGTCTTTTTCCCAAGAAGCTGATTTTGGCTTCCATCCATCGAGAACCATCTGCTCTGTAAATTTCAAAACTAAAGTTAAAGATCTCAAACAATAGCACAAATATGAAAAAGTAGCATCAATATGAGACAGGATTAAGGGGACATAACATTCCCCAAGAGAGAAAACTTTTGTATATTTATTTCATAAGCATACCCAGGAACTATAAATGGGAGGGGGGACATTACAATAACCACATACAAAATAAGTAAATACAATCTAATGCAGCAATTAAGTAAACTTTGATGACATAGGGTGGGTGGGGAAGCAGGATAAGCTCCTCTCATTCAGGTTCAATGTCGTGATGTAGAAGCTTTCGTACCCGAGTCCCGGTCTAGTATTGCTAATGGATATTTTTTTTTACTTGCTTAAAGCAAAAATACCAGACATTTTCGCCTGAATCTATGTAATTCAGAAATATTTGAAAAAACTAACAAAAAAACTTTGGCAAAAATCTAGTTAAACAGCCTGTTGCTAACCTGGGAAGTTACTATGCTAGGTGAAAAAAACTTTCAGGAAAGGGTCCATAGTGCAAATTAGGGCTCTAGAAGGTGTTTCCAAGCTCCCTTCCATTCCCAACTTCAAAGATTTTAATTGAAAATTTTATGTTTAGAATTTACGTTATACGTTTTGTTAAAATAAAAAATTCACTTTTTGACTAAAAGTCTGCTTCTCTTGGACTGCAGGCCTTAGGAAACTGGCTTACCAGATTTGAGCCACTGAAACATGAGTTTCTGCTCAAGTTAGAAGCTAAAATTTTCTAGAATTTCCAGACCCTAAAAATAGAAAAGCAGAGGAGGAACAAGGTCAAAAATCTCTATTTAAACTGAGGAATGAATAGGGAGGAAGGGGCAATATTATATTGTTTTGCGAGGTCAAAAATAAAACCTTTATTTAAGCTATAAATTCATTTATGAGTTTTATTCACCTAGTCCAAATTTTACTAAATTCATTGTAATGCCTTGTAATGAGGAAAAGGGTACAGATAGGAAACTGAAATACCTACATGGCTCACAGAGTTATTCCCAGGAGTTTTAGTCACCTAGCTCGACAGCTTTCCCAGTTGGCACAAACCAAACAAAATTTTCACCAAATGTTTTCAAGTGAAAAGTTTTTTTTTGTTATTGTTTTTTGTCAGTGCGTAAGGAGTCAAGGGATTTATATATATATATATATATATATATATATATATATATATATATATATATATATATATATATATATATATATATATATATATATATATATATATATATATATATATATATATATATATATATATATATATATATATATATATATATATATATATATATATTAGGGTGGTCCTTATGTATATATCAAATTTTACTAAATTCATTGTAATGCCTTGTAATGAGGAAAAGAGTACAGATAGGAAACTGAAATACCTACATGGTTCACAGGCTTATTCCCAGGAGTTTTAGTCACCTAGCTCGACAGCTTTCCCAGTTGGCACAAACCAAAGAAAATTTTCACCAAATGTTTTCAAGTGAAAAGTTTTTTTTTGTTATTGTTTTTTGTCAGGGCGTAAGAAGTCACGGGATTTATATATATATATATATATATATATATATATATATATATATATATATATATATATATATATATATATATATATATATATATATATATATATTAGGGTGGTCCTTATGTATATATCAAAAAAATATTTTTTGTTTTTCCTGCCTCCCACCATCCTAAACTATTCTTCTATGATAGAAAAAACAATTGTCATTTATTTTTAGGATAACTTCATGTTTGGGGTATGCTCAAGGCACCCGAATTTTGATTATACTCGAATGTTATAGAAATCGGGTGTATATAAAGAAAATCATTGGTTCAGGGCATATATTTATTAGTTAATTGTGTATTTATTTTGAATTCTAACACAAAACAGGTGTTATGTGTTATATAAAGAGATAACTGAAGGGATTCAGGGTAATATATTAATAATCAATTAGGTGTCTGTGCATTTTCTTGCAAATCAAGCAGATATATTCATGTAAAACTACAGAAGTTTATGTCACTATTTAAAATTAGCTTCAGCATTTACTTATTGAATCAATCAATGGTTTATTATTATATTTGATTAAATACTCTTGCAGCAGACATCTTTAGTATTGTTTAATTTTTTATTTTCTTAGATAAATATTGATTACAAATACATAGGATACCAAGCTGATAAGGCAATATCTGTTGAATTACTGAATATATCAATTTACATTTAATGTTTGTTGTTATAACTAAAATTTTGTCATTTGTCAGATATAATAAATTCATATTTGAAATTGACTTGTTATTAATTTGCTATTAGAACAATACTATTTTTGATTCAATATTGTCTACTATGTAATTTTCTGACAGATTGGACAATTGTTAAAGTACACATAAAATGTTTTGTTTTACAGTGGGTCATGGCAATTTCTACATCCACACGCAATAAACAGGATGTGTACCTGCTTGGTTCAGCTTTGGAAGATCTATATGGTTCAAAATTGCCATTGATTGGTAATGTTCTCAGGCTCTATGCCACAAAGCTGAAAGTAGGCAAGACTAAACATGAGGCAGCAGTATCAGTAATTAAGGACATTCAAATGTTCTGGGAGAAAGCCAGAATACCCATGCGCTGGAGTGATCATGCAGTTCCCCATCTTGAAGATTTAGTGCAGAAATGGGAAGAGCTGAAGAAAAACAAAGCAAGAAGGACAGCAACTCAGATAACCGATGAGGAAGGATTTAAGGAGCCTTTCAATGATCTCTTTGACATAGCTCACAGGAAGCATTACAACTCATCAAAGTTGAGGAAGACAAGCAATATATATATATATATATATATATATATATATATATATATATATATATATATATATATATATATATATATATATATATATATATATATATATATATATATATATATATATATATATATATATATATATATATATATATAATATATATATATATATATATATATATATATATATATATATATATATATATATATATATATATATATATATATATATATATATATATATATATATATATATATATATATATATATATATATATATATATATATATATATATATATATATATATATATATATATATATATATATATATATATATATATATATATATATATATATATATATATATATATATATATATATATATATATATATATATATATATATATATATATATATATATATATATATATATAGTTGTGCATGTTTATATTTGACAATTTCAAATAATCAGATAATGTTTCACTGCTCTTGGTATTTTAAGGAATAATGAGATTGGCTTACACAAACACATCCCAAACATAAACCAATGAAATTGAAGTAAACTTTTTGTCATAGAATAATAGGGAAGTAATCCTTATTTCCTTATTTTGCTGTATTTTGAGATGACCAAGGATTAAAAAGAACATTTTACCTTATTTCATTGATACTATTTTTTAAGTGACCTTAAGTGATCTTACAAAAGAACCTTTTATTCACGAATTAACATATTTTAATAGATGGAACTAAAGAAACATTAATCAATAACTAATTAGACAATCAGGCTATACTGATTATAAATATAACTAGACTTAAAAGTAATATTTATTATATAAGGATTGGCAGTAGTGTCAATTGGGAGGGGGTGTTGGTAGGGGTTGCAGAGGCGCAAGAACACAATTTTTTTGGTATTGTCACTGACAAATGAATATTTGGTATGATATTGTATTTCATCAAAGAAATTTAAAAACAGCAAAATTGCCATGTGTAATTTATCTCTTTTTCTACATTTTCTTGGCATTATGGCCTACTGCCCCCTATTTTTTCACAGAAATTGTGAAACTTTTGAGCTTTTAAAATCATGTTTAGCATAGAAGGAGGCAAAAGGATATAAGAATAAATCGATATTTTTGACATGTAAAGATATAAATGGTTCTAAAAAAAATATGCTTCAAATGTAATTTATTAGTATGGTCTCAAAATGTCAAAAATATTTACAATAATGTGAAAAGTTTGCATGATAAACTACAAACCCTTGCTGTAACTTCAAACTACAGTAATGCAAACATGATAAAAACATAATTAATAACAGCTTTTGTAAACTATAAAATAAAACAGACACTTACTATGTTGTTCAAAAAGAAGTTTTAATAAAATATTACTGTAACAACTACAGCCTATACTACTGCTATGTTTTCCATAGCATGTCAGATACCTAAAGAATTTCTTTAAAAAAATTTTTGTTGCCTCACTGTCCTGTTTTTTATTTATAGAATTTTTAAACAAAAGTAAACATTTTAACCTAATTTTACTCTGAATAGCCCACCAAAAAAGTGACTTACCATTTTTTATTGAAACCTTCAGTACACGGTACTGACCTTCTCTACATTTGCCAAAAAATTTCAGAAGTTCTTCATTGCCTGCAAAATAATGGGTTTAAGACAGTATTAGCTAAAAAAAAATCCAAAAAACAAAGTTTTTTCATAAAAAAATAAAGAGCCATAGTCAAACCTACAATAAGCAGAGATAAAGTCCTTTTTTAATTTAATCTCAAACAGTCACAAAATACTATCAATAAATAAATAAGTCAAATGAACAGAAAATGGAACAAATAATCATGTCCAACATAAAAATTAAACATTGAATGAATAAATAAATCCTAAAATCAACACAAAAAACGAACTATTCAGAATACATCTTGTTCTTAATAAACCTCAAATGACACTCAAGCAATTTACAAGGTTTGGAAGGGTGGGGAGTAGCATAATCCTTATTCATGAACCTTAATCAGCCATATGATTTTATTCTTTGTTGTTGGTGCTATAACAAATAAAAGCACTCTGCTCAAGATACAAATTGTTTTCAGTAAAGCACAACTGATAACATTAAAAGGTAGCATTAAAGGTGGCAGCCATACTTCTTTTCACAGTAATTTATGTTTTTATTAAGTTTGAATGGATAACTAATTTTAATTTCTGTTGGCTTTTGGATTTGTTTATTCATCAATAGAGGGTGTCTTTCAACCTTATATCTGACATGTTTATTTATTTACATTTTTGCTATTTTTGGCTTTCATTTATTCATTGATAGTAATTCTTGTTGGTATTAAAGTTGAATTATTATAAGACTTTATTTCTGCTTTGCAGGTTTTAATATTGCTCTTTACCTTTCTTTGAAAAACTTCTTTTTTGGAAAATGATTTTTTTTTAAACTAATTTCTGTTTGTTACTGATAGCTGAAGTTTTAGTATTTGTTAATATTATGATTCATAATGAAACAGGATGGAAAAAAATAAGCATAGTAATTGATGAGAATTGATTCAAAAACAGATAAAATGAAAAAAAAACAAGTAAATATGATTCATTGATACCTACTATATTTTATAAATTGATCTTTTTTGTCAGTTTGTTTATATAACCTAGATGCTATATAGCCTATATGCTATATGAGACCATTAGAGGGGGGCTGGGGATGAATTGTCAAAAATGTACACCCAAACTATAAAAACGAGCATAATACTAGCAACCTAAAAATGTCTCTCTTTTTGTTCTAGTATTTCTCCTTCTGCAGAGGTCCAATTCTTAACCTTTACCATAAGTTGAAACAAAAGAGCAATGTATGGCAAAATGCATGGGAAATATATAATTTGGGCTATATATTTGCACAATATGAGGGCTTGGGGGTAAAGTAAGTGAAGCACTTTTAGGAATGATTAAGCACAGTTTTTCTGCATACTTTGAAGCAAGCATTACTTTTTAGCATGCTTCCTTCTCAACAGGCCTAATTGTACACTGATACCAAAATCCTTACCAGTTTACAAATCTGGATTGGAAAATGTATGAAGCTAGAAGCACTTTCTTTGTGCCTCATTTGAATAGTAGGATACATCTATTTATTATAGTTTTGGCTTTACAAAACAGATTGTAAAAGCTCATCAAAGGTAATTATCCATTGGAGAAGAAGTAGTGGAGGCAGGTTCTTCAAAATACATTCCCAGGGGATAATTTATACTCTGGATTCATGCCTGAGTTTTATCCACCTTTCTAGGATAAACAGAGCCCCCTCATCTAGGATTTTACCTGAAGCTCCTTCATGCAAAGTCTTTGATATGACAAAACTTTAAATCAAACTATCCTTATTTATGGCCAAAACCACACTATTACATATGGCATACTAGGCCTAGGCTATAAGTTTCTGGACTACATCCAAGTTTCAGCCTGCTTTAGTTACTTGACCATGATGTTACTTGCTCATAATTTAATGCTGTTTTAATCAATGTTAGATTGCTCAGTTCAGAATTATTCAAACAAATTGTCTAAAGGAGCAATGAAAGAAAGAGATAAATTTACACTTTATGCAATAATTTTTTTAGGGAAAGTAAATATATCAGTAAATGCCTTTTTTCTGCTTTTTTCTAATCCAATAACTGATTCAGGGGCAAATTCCATTTTGAGCCCTTAAAGGGCTCAAGACAGCCCCTACTCACCAAAAGTTAAAAACTGGGTTTTGACAAAAAAAAAACTTGCTAGTGAGAAAAAATTCCCATTAATAGCTGTTTCAGGAATTGTTGTTATTATTATCCTTAATCTTAATAGTTGTAAAATACTATTTTGAAAACCAATCACAAAAACTTATAGAAAGATCTAGCTTAGAAACTCATCAAAAATGACATCATTTTTGCTGTGATATCATTTTTGAGCAGTTTCAGGCATTTGTTAAAACATTCTGTAAATCTGTTTCCTCAATACATTTTACTATTAACACAAAGGAAAATAATAATTCCATCCTTAAATCAGCTGCAAATGCCAATTATTTCTAACTGGACAGTAATATTTACTTTTTGTAACTATGGACTGTTTTACCTTCTGGCAGGTCCAAATCCAGGATTTTTTTTCAGGAGGGAGAGGGAGTACCAACATTTTTGTTTGGGGGGGGGGGAGGGTACATAAAAACTTTAAAAAGGTACTAAAAAAATTCATATTCATTTCGTCATGTTTTTGTGAGTTGGACAAACATTTTTTTTTTGGGGGGGGGGGTTGAAATCCCCAACCCCCTGGATATGGTCTTGCCTTCTGGGGTCCTATTAAGGGCTTAAAATGGAATTTGTCCCAGAATTGATTATTGAACTATGAAAAAGCATAAGGAAAGGTGGTAAAATTCTAGTTTAGCTAATTTACACTATCTTAGAAAGGGGTTAGGTTAGGAAAATAAAATTTTCAGTAATGGATCCAGGGCCAAAAACGTGCTCAGAAGATATTGTCAAGCTTTGATTTTAACCCACTTCTAATTTCTAATTCTAAGAAATTTGCTTGCTTGACAGGTCTATACCTATTGAAATTTTGATAAAAACAACATTTTACCTTAATTTTCAATTATCAGTACCTTTTTCTCTGGTTTTAGTTCTGAAAATGTAATTCCTGTTATTTGAGTAGAATTTTAAGCCATCTGATTTTTTTCCTAAACTTAGAAAATGCAATTGTACATCTTTGAAACCTCATAAATTGGGATTGAGCAAAGTTGTAAGGCTCAAAAAGTTTTCTTGTGCTTCATTCAAGCAGATGATTTGTTTTGCAAAGTTTCACTTCAATACAGAGATTTTTTAAGCTCATCAAAGGTCACTGCCATCTAGAGGGGGCAGGAGTAGATGTAGGTACTTCAAAATACCTTCACATGACATACTTTAGTCTGTAGACCCATCCCTACAAGTTTCATTTCCTTAACCAAGCCCATTTCCAAGATAGCAAAAAGTAGCTAAACTAGAAGTATGCCCTGGGAAGGTATTTTGAAGTACCTACCTTCACTACTTCTCTCTTTAGAGGGCAGTGACCTTTGATGAACTTTAAAAATCTATGTTATAAAAGTGAAATCTTGCAATCTTCTTAAATGAACAAAACTTTTCAGCTTCAAAACTTTGTTCAATCTCAATTTATGAGGTTTCAAAAATTGACAAATACATTTCAGTACTGGTGCATTATATGCTACACAGCACTATAGACTGTGCAAGCAAACCAGACATTGAGACCTGTCAAATGGGTATTTGCTATCTAAATTAATTGCAAAGCAAGGTTTCTTATCAAGTTTACAATATTTAAATGATTGTTTTTTGGGATTTAGGGCAGGGGGAGGTACCTAGGTTAGGTTACATATTAAATATATGCTATGCCCCCCCCCCCACACATAATGTGCAAATATATAGCCCAAATTTGTTTCTAAACTATTATATATTGATCCTATTTTATTTTATTTCACTAGCATTGACCATGCTTGACTTCTTTTGTGTGCAGCATATAATGCACAAGTAGGCTACCAAAATTTCCTAAATTTAGAAAAAAAAAACCATTGATCTGGCTTAAAATTCTACTCAAATAGGCTAACAGGAATAATATTTTAAGAATTAAAACCAAAGAAAAAGAAACTGATTGTCAAGACTTCATTAGGCATAGACCTGTCAAGTAGGCAGCTTTCTAAGACTTAAAATCAGAAGAGGATTAACAAAGAAGCTTGGCAATAGTCTACCTTCCCAGAGTATGTTTTTGGTCCTGGATTCATGGTAAATTTTTTACAGTTCATATTATTGACTTACAAAATAAAGTAAGCATACCACTTAATGCCATTTTTTAAGCTCTTTCCCAATATAATAATCATTTTTACAGTAAATGATTTTTATCCCCACCCCTAGCCTATATATACCAATTGAGGGTATATATTTACACATTAAAGGAGGGGGGTAAAGTTTATTTCTGATGTAAATGAGAGGTAATCTGAAACTTCACCCCCACCCCCCCCGAATGTGTAAATATATAGCCTATCCTGAATAGGTAGGCTATATATAGGGTTGGGATAAAATTTATTTGTGGCAAAAATATTTATTATATTTGTAAAGAGCATAAAAAAAGGCATCAAGTGGTATGGGTAAATATCTACCAAATCATATTAGGCTATTGACTTACACATAAAGTGAATATACCACTCAATGCCTTTTTCTATGATGATTATGAATATAATAATCATTTCTATTAGAAATGAAGTTCAGCACCCCTATATAGGCTATACCTAACCTAACCCTGAATTGACATATATAGTGGGGGGGGGAGGCTGAAATTCATTTCCCATAGAAATGATTATTATGTTTGTAATCAGCATAAAAAAAGGCATTGAATGGTGTATTCACTTTTGTCCTAGGCTAACTCAATAATATGAATTTGTAGAACTTTACCATGGTATATTCACTTTATGTGTAAGTCAATAATATGATTTGGTAGATATTTACCATGGTATGTTCATTTTATTTGTAAGCCAATAATATGAACTGCAAAAAATTTACCAAATCCATTTTCCTAAATTAACCCCTTTCCAAAATAGTAAAAAGTAGCTAAACTAGAATTCTACTGAAAAGGCATCAAGTAATGTATTTATTTTCATCCTAGCTAAATTACGTTGTAAACTGCTAAAAGCGTTAGCCTAACCAGAAAACTACTATAAGTGTTTACTCTACATACTGCAGCATTTAGACCTTCCTTTTTGTTATAAAACCTTGTCGGTAAAATTCTACTTTAGCTACTTTTGGCTATCTTGGGAAGGGGTTAGGTTAGGAAAATGAGACTTTCAGGGATGGGTCTACAGGCTAAAGCATGTCCCGGGAAGTTATTTTGAAATACCTACCTCCACTTCTTCTTTCTCTAGAGGATCATGAAATTTGCCTACATGACAGGTCTATACCCATTGAAATTTTGACAAAACAACATTTTACCTTAATTTTCAGTTCTCAGTTTCTTTTTCTCTGGCTTTAGCTCCGAAAATACAATTTCAGTTATTTGAGTAGAATTTTAAGACATATAAATAGTTTATTTCCAAAATTTAGGAAATGTATTTGCATATCTTTAAAACATTATAAATTGGGATTGAGCAAAGTTGTGAAGCTGAAAACAAGTCTGTTGTACTTCGTTTAAGCAGAAGATCTATTTTGCAAAGTTTCACTTCTATAACTCACATATTTTTAAAGGTCATCAAAGGTCAGGACCCTCTAGAGGGAGAAGGAGTGGAGGTGGGTACTTCAAAATATCTTCCCAGGACATACTTTAACCTGTAGACCCATCCCTGAAAGTTTCATTTTCTTAACCTAACCCCTTTCCAAGATAGTCAAAAGTAGCTAAAGTAGAATTTTACCACCTTGTCAAATTAATTTTTCAAGAATATAAGACACAT
Organism: Artemia sp. Qi Xiang Cuo; assembly: GCF_049724085.1. Classification (NCBI taxonomy): domain Eukaryota; kingdom Metazoa; phylum Arthropoda; class Branchiopoda; order Anostraca; family Artemiidae; genus Artemia; species Artemia sp. Qi Xiang Cuo. Next base: position 60,820,548 of record NC_142804.1, on the reverse strand, counting down.
TTGAAACTGAACTAAAGAAGTGTTTCTATAGTGATTGAATTTAGGATTTACATTTAATGCCTGTTTGATGAGACATTTTTATCTTCGATTTCTTCTTTCTTAAATATATTTTGGGAAGTTATTTTTTACACTGCTACCTACAACTTCCATATAAAAAACAGTTCTTATGAGACCGTATGATAAACATCATTGTGCATAATTTCAGAAGAAATGTTTTAATGTACAAATGAAATGTCAATGCTTGTTTAAAATATGATATTAGATTGTATTAACAGATTAACAGAAAATCTTTCAAAATATCTAGCATCGGGGTGGTTTTTGCAACTTGGAAAGCAGATCGGGAGTTGCTTTTCATGTGTTTCCGCGGATAAAACCGGACGGAACTAACTTTCCGTTCTGCTGTTCGCGACTTGGAAATGGTTTCCATTTTTTTTAGAAAGTGAATCCAGACAGGTAGTGAAAAGTAAAGCTAAAACTACATTTCTGGCGTATTTTTCAAACATGCCAAGGAACTTGGAAGAATATGGCTATATTTATGAAAGAGAACTTTTGTGACACACATGAAGAGGGCCAATTCCTGCTCAAAAGGGTAGGTAAGTTAGACAACCACAGTAGACGTATGCCACTAGTTTATTTTTGCTCCAAACGTCATCTTCATTTTCTACTTTCCTATTTTCGCTTTTCAGCAGTTTTCAAGACGTGTGACCGAACAGGAAAGTGTTTCTGAGAATTATCAGGAAAACCGCCCTGTTGATGTCTGAAAGATAGTGTATTACTTCTTTTGCAAACACATGTAAATATCAAATATCTACTTTGTTCGGCAGCAGATATTTATAAAAGAAGTAACGATTTGGTATTTTTTTCTGACGAAGAAGCTAATAGAAATATAAAAAGTTCCATTATCCAAGACCGATAAATCTAATAACCTGGGCTCAAGAGACAGCATTAGTTCAAAAAGTTATTGTCTAACTAAAAAAAGGGCAGTAGCAAGACTTTACAAACAAAATTACTGTTTGACTTGTTTCTATACTTACAAGAATGGTCCTATCTATCCTTTTCTACACTTTTAACTCTTTGATATTTTGTAATAAGGAATTATATTAAATTTGTCCAGAAATTCTCGAATGTTTTTGAAACTTGCGTTAATCTTTAAAGAGAAATCCCAACCTGTTGTATTATAGATTTTGAAAATAATATTAGGCTATATACCATTTAAATGTCTAACATCTATTCTTGAAAAACGACTAAATTTCTTTCAGTGGTATTCAATTTACTTAAAACCCATTATCGGTTCGAATTTTCCAAGTGTTTCTATTCTCAATTTTGCATAGATTCATCGTTCTTTTTTAAAAAAAAAGCCCAAAACAAGCACAAGGAAAAAGTGAGTGTGATTGAGGAACTTTATATATTCTCCTGTGTTTTGTTAAAACGTAAAGAGCATTAAGTCGCCACTTTCCTGAATTATTTATTTTCGTCCGATAACACAGCACAAATCTTGCATCTTGTATGGATTTTTCACTACCTAAATTTGTGAATTTATTCAACAGCTTATCCTATTCTGACTTATTTAACTGATTTAAGATAAAGCAAACCCACGCAGTTTTTGGACACGCTTTTCCTAGTCCATACCTCTCGAATCAATATTTTAACTTTTTCATTTTAATCCTTTTCGGTAACTTTAGTCATAAGATAGTAATTTTTTTAATTTTACCCCCCCCCCCCTCCCTCCAATCCAAGATCATTTTTAAGGAATTATTGTTTTTTCAAAAGTATTTGTATCAAGCAAATAGTAATCCAAAATTGAGATATGGCAAATTAAAAGTGAATCATTGGGTCCTACCCTTTTCGTGAAGGGAAATGCACTACTAGTTATTAGTCGTCACAACGGAAAGTCACCTGAGACCAACAAAATTCAAAGAAATAATAACTTCCTGGTTATGTTTGCCTCAGGGATGCACCTTAATAGACTGATTTTTCTGCTATTTTGGAACACAGACTGAAAACCTTGACACACATGAGGAAGAAGTGTCATAAAATAAAAACATGATATATATATGTTTGGTTTGAGGGATCCGCTCATTTACAGAATTTCTTTCAGTTTACTAAGAAATGTATTCATTTGGAGGTTTAATTCGATTAGAAGTAGCTTTTTTAGGATATAGCCCATATATTATTAGCGAATCAAACGAACTAAAATTAATTTGAAAAAAGCAAACTTTTTTACATAATAGTAGAGAGTGATACTAAAAAAACATTGAAGTAAATGCCTTGGCAAATTAGCATACCACGCTATTAAAGCTGTGAGCTGAGTCACTCGGTATTTTACCGTAGAGCTGTTGCGTAGCATAGATACCATTTTGCTTGATATTTGGAGTGTTGTAGTGTTGGATTGTTAAAGTGTTGTAATGTAGCCTATTGTGACCATTGTAGTGGTGGAATGTAGTAGCCTGCCTACAACACCACCTGACGAAGACCATGCTACCGTTCCATCATAAAATTAGAACAAGTAAAAGAGTAGACAATTTGTTTAAGATAGTGAACTTAGTTTAAACCTTAAATGAATATATCGGCTCTACATAAAACAAAATAGTGGACTGACAAAATTGAAAAGGACTTGGACTTAAAAATCAGCCAAGAATTTGAAACAGCTGTCAGCAAACTGGGTGTTGTAAATCAGAGAACAAAATTGAGTGAGTCCACCATAGAAGACATCAAAACGGAGATTTACAATAGTCTGTCGCTCGATCTTGAGAAAATGGTGAAAGACAAGTTCTGTGAAGTTGACCGGCGTTTAAAATTCCTTGAGAAGTCCGTTTCCGATATCGATCTAGCTACTAAGGCTGTGAAAGCGTCAGTCAGTGAAATTAAATGGACAATAGACAATCACAATGAGACCCTTGCACGAGCGTCGCTAGGTAACCAACTGGTATTTTTCGGCCTCGAAGAAGATGTCACAACGACGACTGTTATCAAGGAGAACGTAGAAAACAAACTTATGGAACTATGTGTGCAGAAATTTCCGGGCATTCTTTTAGATGCCTCTGATATTGCCTTTGCCCGAAGAATAGGACGCAAAGTGTCAAATCTGCTAAGACCGACTGTAGTGACACTTTCAAACCTTAGAGTTCGGTCGCAGATTTTAAAAAATAGGAAGCAACTCAAGGGGTCTAGAATGTCAATCACTGAATGCCTAACAAAAACTAAACGTGAGTTATTCGCATACGCAAAAACTGAATTTGGACTGAAAAATGTCTGGACCACTGATGGAAATGTTATGGTTAAAACCGGATCCACAAGTAAGTGTCCGTAAAGTGTCAAATAAGGATGAGATTATATTTTTGAAAAGATATCTTGATGCTTCGATCGGGGGCATTTAAAACTAAGAAAGTGTATTGATAATAGTATTCATGGATGTAATTAATTTGTAAAATTGTTGCTTTTCTACCTTAGTGCTGTCATTTCTTTTTCTCTTTCTACTTCTCTTTCTCATTTCTTTTTCTCTTTCTACTTCTTATCCTGCTTATGATTTTCCTGCTCTATTTGCTGCTTATGCCTCTCTTCTTGTTGTGATAGACGGTCGGATTTCTCAGACTCAAAAAAAGGGGGCGAGAAGGAACAGATTTTTTTCACGTAAGCGTTGCCCAGTTTTGTCCATGTCATCCTCAGCACGTATCATCACGAAATGTTACAAACACCGGAATGCTCCTGTTTTTACTATGTTCCTCGACTATCATTATTTATTTTAATTGATGAAAATAAAAAACATTGTTGATCTCGACGATGAATGATCTTTGATTCTTAATTGAACAGTCCCTGATAAAAACCGCATTTTTCAATCTGCTAGAATGTGATGAAGATTCAGCTATTGATCCCGTGATAGAGAGGGTGTATGCCTCGTTCTGCTCATATGCAAAACCCCAAGAATATCTTAATGAAATACTTCCTGCAATTTCTACTAATGATAAGTTTAATCTTTTCTGCCATTATTTTCAAGGAATTAAACAAAAATGGGATGATATTCTTACATTCACTACTGAAAAGAAAAATCCTTTTAGTTTAGTTGGTTTAACTGAAACTTGGCTGTCTTCTCAAGATGACATGTCGCCATACTGTTTGCCCTGTTTTGAAGCCATACATCTTCCACGGCACGTAACTAAGTGCTCCGGTGGCATTACATTATTTGTAAATGATTCTATCTCTTACAAGCGCCACGATGACTTGGAATAAATTTTTAATGGTGTGGTCGAGCGTTGTCGTCAATAGTCATTGAAATTCTACTCAATAGTCGTTGAAATTCCTGGAAAGTTATCTCCAGTAGATTTCGATCGCCTTTTTTATAAGCCACCGCCATTTCCAAGTGACATTTTCTGTTCGCAAGCTGAGCAGCTTATGTCGGAGATTAATGAATGTGGTCGAGGTAAAAATACATGTCTTAAGATGACATGTCGCCATACTGTTTGCTCGGTTTTGAAGCCATGCATCTTCCACGGCACGTAACAAAGTGCTCCGGTGGCATTACATTATTTGTAAATGATTCTATCTCTTACAAGCGCCGCGATGACTTGGAATCAATTTTTAATGGTGTGGTCGAACGTTGTCGTCAATAGTCATTGAAATTCTACTCAATAGTCATTGAAATTCCTGGAAAGTCATCTCCAGTAGATTTTGAGTGCCTATTTTATAAGCCACCGCCATTTCCAAGTGACATTTTCTGTTCGCAAGTTGAGCAGCTTATGTCAGAGATTAATGAATGTGGTCGAGGTAAAAATACATGTCTTATGGGTGACTTTAACATCAAATTGCTGACGATTGACGGTGACGCCATCTCGTGTTCATTCCTCGATACAACTGTATCATCTGGTCTTCCCCCCACTGTATTCTTTCCCACACGGTATTGTTCAGCTAGAAATATTGCAACACTGATTGACAATATATTCCTTTCCTTTAACCCTCACGCATCTTAGACCTCGCATATTATAACATCTGATGTTTCCGATCACTACCCAGTCATGCCAATGGTCCCAACAAGGGCAGGCCGGTCCAGTAAGTCAGCGTCTAATCGTGTTTTCACGTATCGACGTTTTTTCCCAAAAAATCATTGACTACTTCACTGTAACCCTGAAATCGAATGACTTGTCTGCTGTAGCTCATGCGTCTTCGGCAGATATAGCTGCAAATGCACTTACGAGCCGGCTTAAACAGTTAACAGAACGGTGTTTTCCTCTACGAGCAAGTTGGATCAAAAGTGTTCCCAAAACTCCTTATAAGACGAAAGTTCTCGTTCAGACTTCCAAACGCAGAATTAGACGGTGCCTGAAACCTTGTAAATCTACAACTCCTGAAGCGAGAGAGACATACAAAAAGTACAGAAATACATTAAACGGATTAGTACGTAATGCAAAAAGGTGGTATTATGCAGAGAGAATAAATGAATGTAAGAGTAACTTGAGAAAAGTATGGGAGGTTGTTAATGAAATAATTTGTCAAAGAAGGAAGAAGGTGGCTATACCTGAAGAAATAATAAATATGCGTGGTGAGACAGTAGCAAGAGAATCTCGTGCTGCTGCTTTTAATCAATTTTTCATTAATCAGAAGTCTCTACATGCTTCTGCCCCATCTCCTGAACAAACCCACAGTAGAACAATATCAGGTCTTCTTCTAGCACCATGTACAAAAGAGGAATTACAAGTGATTATCAGTAAGCTGCTTAATGGCAAAACCCAAGACACATTTGGGCTGTGCAACTATATCTTAAAGAAGGCCTCTGCGGGTCTTGTAGCTCCACTTACACACTTGGTCAACCTTTCACTAGCAACCGGAGTTTATCCTAATGTGTTCAAAACTGCCAAAGTCCTTCCCCTCTACAAAAAAGGAGACAAGAGTCTTATCTCTAATTATCGACCCATATCAATTCTACCGGTTATATCAAAAGTCCTCGAGCGAGTGGTCTATAACAGAGTATATAGATTCCTCGATGTTAAGAAGCTACTCTCTCCCCGTCAGTACGGGTTTTGGCGTTATCATTCAACTTTGCATGCCTTAGTTGATTCAGTTGAATACATATTAAATAGCCAGGATGTTGGATAAAAGGTAATAGGGATTTTTCTGGATTTCACTAAAATTTTTGACACGGTATATCATTCAATACTCCTCACAAAATTGCGTTTATTTACAACATAGAGTGTTGCTCACGAGTGGTTTTCATCGTACCTGACTGATCGTAATCAGTGTGTAATTGTGGAGGGTAGTGTGTCTCCAGAATTACCAGTAAAATCTGGCGTACATCAGGGGTTGGTACTTGGACCGCTCTTGTTTATTTTGTATATCAATGACCTGAAAACATGTCTTACTACAAATGCACACCCAGTACTATTCGCTGATGACTCAAATGTTTTCGTTGCTGCTGAATCACCCGAGTCTGCTGCAAAAAAGGCCCAAAAAACACTTGACAAAATATCTGACTGGTGTTTTCGTAACAAAATGCAGGTAAATGCTACAAAAAGCTGCATCATAGCCTTCACTTCTGCTCCTTCAAACTCCTCATAGTCTCATACTGTCGCACTGTCAATCAATGGAAATTCAATTCCTCAGACCATAGTCACTAATTTCCTTGGCGTATTTGTAGATTCTCCTCTTTTATTCAAACATCACAGATCCCAGCTGTCTTTAACAGTTTCATAGAAAATATCAATGTTACATAGAGCTAGTAGCCGGCTTCCAAGTGCTGACATGATGAAAATGCTTTATAATGCTTCTGTCTTCCCCTACTTGAACTACTGCTGTTCTTTCTGGGGCAATACATTCAAATCTCATCTAAAATCATTACAGAGATCACAAAACCGTGCAGTCAAGGCCACATATTGCCTCCCCAAGCTATACCCCTCAACAGACCGATACAGAGACACTGGAACAATAGATATAACAGAGATAATCAACGCTAGTAATCTGCGTTTAGCACACTCGGCAATATCGAATAGAATTCCTCAAGGTCTTTCCAGGTACTTCGAACTTTGTAGCACAATTCATCGAGGAAGAGCTCTCCGCTGCAACAAGTACAATTTGATGCTACCGAGAAGAAGGCTTACAAGGTCTAAACACTCCAGTTTATAGAAGTATTTCTGTGTGGAACTCAATTAATGAATCTATTAAATCGATAAAATCATTTGGCACACTCCAAAAACGATACCTTTCTTACACAGTATTGGGTACTGCATGATTTACTGTCTCAAGTTTTCGTTTATATCTTATCCTCTCGCTCTCCTTCTTTGACTCCACCTCGTCTCAATTCTTTCCTTTCTAATTCTTATGTTATCAGCTCTTCTCTTTTCATTTCATGGTGTGATATAAATTTGTTTACCAATATCTGTGTGACTCGTACACACATTGCTTTGAGTCGAAATTTTCATGTTAATTGTTTCGTTTGTTAATTTATTTAAAAATAAAAGGTTGATTGATTGACATCCAAGAGCCGTCCTCAGCAAACCACATATACAGATACAACAAGACTTACAATGCATTACGATGTTTAAAAATAAAACTAAAAGTTTGAACAGTCCCAAAATCATTACTTCAGTGAAGTTCTACCAGGACTGAAGATAAAAAAAAACGAAACTTGGCAATTCATTCAGGTAAACACAAATAGAGAATGTTTTTTTTAGCATGATTCTTGATTTTTTTTTTAGCAGCGAACCTAAAAGGTCTTTTTGTAAGAGATTTGTGGGTGTTGACTATTAGTTTTTTAATATAATCTATTAAAGTCATTTTTAATTGAATATGTGCATGAAGCATTGAACGACTGCTCTTTAAATCCCTACTTAAAGCAATATTATTATTTAGTTTAAATTTAATTTCTATCGCCTCAAGAACAATTTGTTTAATACCCAAATCATTGCTAATGAGAAAGGTGTTTTCAAAAATTATTCCATGGCTGGGATTTTCAAAAATATGGCTGCTTAGATTAGAATCAAAAGAGTTATGAACACTATTTGAATTTAAAGCTTTGGTTATATCATCTTTATGCTTCTGCAGGCGTTTTTCTAAGTTTTTTTCATATGTATTAAGGTAATATAGAAATCTTTAGATTCGTATTTTGAAGGAAATCTGCTGGGGACGTTAAATTGACGATGTAATATGGCTCTCGGATTACGGGAACGACGAACTTAGGGCCTTTTCAAATCACCTTAATACATATGTGAAAACTTACAGTTTACTCTAGAAATTAAAAATGTGAATAAAATACCATTTAAAGATGTGTTAATTATTCGCAGCAGTGATAAATTAGATTTCTTTATATAACGATGCATAAAGATGATACAAACAAGGCTTTAAATCCAACTAGTGTTCATAATTTTTCTGATGTTGCTCTAAGCATCCATATTTTGAAAACCCCAGGCATGTAATACTTTTTGAAAACACCTCCCTCATTAGGGATGATTTGGGTACTAAATCATTTTTTTTTTGAGGCGATAGAAATCGAACTTAAGCTAAATAATAATGTTTGTTTAAATAGATATTTGGAGGAGCACTCTTTCAATGCTTTATGCACACATTTATTTAAAAATGACTTAACAAATTATATTACAAAACTAATAGCCAATACCGACAAACCTACAACAAAAAGACTTTTTATGTTAACTGCTAAAAAAAAGCAAGAATCGTATTAAAAAGTGTTCTTGATTTGTATATCTCTGAAGAAATTGCCATGTTTCGTGTTGTTTTATCTTCAGTCCTGGATGAATTTTGCGGAATAATGATCCTGGGACTACTTTAATTTTTTAAATTTAGTTTCAAATATTGCATTTTATTGTAAATTGTATTTTATTTATATATGTGGTTTGCTGAGGATGGCTCTTGGAAATGGAGCCAAAATAGTCATTTAAGATTAAAAAAAATCTAACTGTCTTTAGATAGATTTTCTATTATCTGACTTGTTGTTGTTTTTAAGATGAAAAAGGGGAGACACACCACTACCGATTAAAAAAAAATGCGATTTTCTGGTTTTTCAGTATTTGGAGTAGAAGCCTCCCGTATGAGGTTTTCAGCGATGGCAATTCCAGCGGTGTATGTCTATTTGAATTGAACATCATGCTTGATGGGTTTCTGATCTTTCCTAAAATAGTAAAATTTTGCTTCATAATTACCAATTATCATCTTGTTGAATCTGAATAATAGTTCTGTTTCTACTTCAGCTCTTATCAGAAATTGTTTCTCATTGGACTATTTCTTAGAAAACACGTTTAGAACTTTTAGTCACTATCAGTGGCGTCGTTGATGGGGGGGCAGAGGGGGACAGTTGCCCCCCTCAATAATAAAAAAATGTAATTTATTAGGTATACTGCTACTACTGGTACGACAACTATTGCTTCTACACAAGCGAACAGGGTTGCCACTCAGCAAGTTTTTTGGTGCCACTTTGGGTGGCAAAATAGTGTCAATTTTGTATAAAAAGTGTTATTTTCCAAAAATTTGCCACTCGCGAAGCTTCGCGTCGCTCGCGCTCATATCAACAAGCTTTTTAAATTGAAAATATTGGCCAGCCCGCTTGGGATCATCCCCGCGTGGTTTCCCGCATCTTTAAATTCTCCAACCTCCAACATGAAATGTTGGATCTAATGCCATCTATCTACTATAAAAAAGAAAATTTTGATTTTAATTAGTCGGTGCTTATTTTCGGCTTTGTGTAGCACTTCAATTCTTGTCGACTTTCCAGCCCTCCTCCTAAAAAACCCTCTTAAAATGCTCATGACGTATACTGTGTAAAATGGGAAATCGTCCCATAGAGTACTTTTCTCTTTTTTTTCTGAACAGTCTTTGTTCCTAGCGTGAAAAAGGAACGAAAAAAGAAAAGAGGAAAACCTTCAGTTTTTTTTTCTTTTGAGAAAACGGAAAAAAAGGGACAGCAATACTCGTCTAAATTGAGATTTTTTCATCCAGTTTTTCCATGAAATGGACTATCTGGATTGTTACAGTGCATTCAGGTGCTTGAAACTTTTCTTTTCTCCGAAAATGCTAAAGAGAATGCCACGAACATAGATCGTAGCTATTGATGACCCTATGATAAACACAACTAATAGGGGTTCAGACACTAACTCTTTCAAATAATTTATTTGGCAAAACTAGAGGAAAAACAATAAGGCAGCTATATAATTTCATCTGTTTATCACAACTTGAATAGAATAAGTTTTACGAGAACTCTCACCACTCCCAGTAAATTTTTCTTTAAAATGCCTTCAGGGACTAGGGCATTGGAACAGTCAACTATCATTTTAAGTATCAATATGAAAGCACCTTTATAATAAAAAACGAGCATTTAGAGTATCAGCGTGAAAGCACATTTACAATAAAAAATTAGTGGGAATGAAATAACTAAAATGAGGAAGTGTGTCGAAATTCAATCTATGTAATGTTGTAAATTTAAGTAAGAAAAAAAAGTGAAATTAGATTGTGATTTTGCTAATGATTGCATAGGATTTAAGATAATGGAAGTTTTGGTATCAATTTTGTTTTTAGTATGATGGTTATGTATGAATATTCATTTGTCCATTGCCAAGAGTTCAAAGAAAAAATATGAAAAATATGAACAGAAATGATAGAGCGCATTTTTGCGTCACTGGCCCAGTCACTGAAAACGTCACTAAATATTCTCGTGGGACACCAGTGAGCTCAGTGGATGTTTTTACGTTTCCGAGTCGTTGTGTGATGTCACCAGTGAGCTTTTCAGTCACTGGGCTTCAAGAGCTCCAGTCACGGAAATCGATGAAAAGACGCGTAAATTTAAGCAGTCACTTGCCCAGTGACTGGTTAACATAGTAACAGCTATTAACATAGTGGCGCAAAAATACACTCTTTTCTTTTCTTGCTCTTTTCTTCTTTGAATTGTAGTCAACCCTCAACTAATAAAACATAAAAATTGAATTAGGACCCACTCAAGAATTGCAAACTGCTTGACTGACTTATCGTCTATGAGCCTACAAATTATTGCAACTACACAAAATAGTTGAACTAAACAGCTGAAAACAATTGAAGGCTTCTCCACCACATTGCAGTTAAATGTCTGTCTCTATCCTCTTTATTGCCAAGTATTTCGTAACGAAGATAACTGGATGATATTCGCTTATCAGTGATAAGAATAAGAATATAAAAATTTCTCACACACAGATAGAGACAAACACGTTTACATTTTTCACCGCACAGAAAGATTCTTGCATCGAATAATTGCCGCTCGCGGAGTTAAGATGAGAATCTTAGCTGACAGAAAAAGGATATCGATGCATATCTACATTGACAGTTTTCCTTCCGGTTTTTTGTCTGAAAAAATTCTTTTTTTTGTAAAATAGTGCTACTTAGCAAAAAAAGTGCCACTTTTGCCAAAAAGTGTCCTAATAATGTCAGGTGTCCCAAAAAGTACCATTAAAAAAAAAAGTGTCAAAAAAGACACTAAAGTGTCACCGGTGGTAACCCTGCAAGCGAAGTGTACTAAGATGAAGTTTTTAAGGAATATTTAGGTGGATGTCAAATTAAATCAAAACAAACTATGATCATGTAGATTGTCAAAAGGGTGACAAAGCAATATCACAGTAACGATTTACATTATTAAGTTAGACCTTTCAGGGTAAGTTGTGAAAGATTTTGAACTAGCCAGAAGACACTATGTTTATACTTAAGAATGCTGTAAAAATATCCCCAACAAATATACTGTAGCTACGCCCCTGGTCAGTATGTTCCATTGTTTGGTATTTACTAGATTTCGGCTTTAAATGTAACCATAATTCAGATTTTCTATACTCAATACTAAGATCAATTATTGCCTAAGGTGTAGTTCAGCTGCTGACTAAGGGATTAGCGCTCGGCAGCTTTTCAAACATTTGACATTCAAAGCCGCTGGATTTCCCCTTTGTCGATTACTAGTTGTCTTGCCTAAACTTAGAGTCACCATTTTTTTTTATACGAAGCTTTCGAAATTAGCAGTAGATATTTCCTGTAAGCCTGGTAGGATTGTAAAAATACAACTTTTTTTCAGAATAACCTTGAAACAGCCCTATTTCAGTAATTACAGATTCACTGAATAGTAATTTCTCAAATTGTGATTAGGTTTGGCATTTCACAATAGTTGACGATATCTTTAAAAAAGCAATCACATATTCTAGTTAAGATTGATAAATTCAAAACAATCTTTGACTTGTAAGCCTCCCCCTCACCAAAAAATCTTTGGTTTTAACTATTTTACGCAGCTTTTTGAGGTATTACTGGAAACCATTTGTTTTTCACCTTTTTTAGCCCCCCCCCTGATAAGCTCTTAGTGACGAGGCTGTTGACACATTTTTATCTGGATTTTGATCTGCCTACTTTTTGACAGGTCACATTTTTTTTATTTTAATGCAGTAAAATAATGCTTCTCGAAAAAATTGGAAAGGATCGGGCGCAGAATTTTCCTTCCCTTTTGATAGTAAGTAGAAAATCTCAACCATGAGTCCAAGAAGGAGGGTGGAAAAGTAAAGGCTCTATGACAACCAATATAACAGAATAAACTTCTCATATTTTACAATGACCAGCTTCTCATTTAGAAACACAACTAGGCCTACGGTAACAAAGCCCTGTGGAGAGTTGCAGAAACTGTGATCCTTGGCTCACAATTCCGGAGCAACACATGCAGCTATATCTCGTGTGTAATAAATGTGCATGCTTCTGTATCACGTTTGCATGTGCGTTATGTAACTTATTATTTCTAAGGTCATGGTGTAATAAGAGAACTTCTGAAATAAATTGTGTGTTTACGAAGTAATCGCCATACTCTGTATCCGCATCATTTTTGTTTTTACTTGTATTGAGACTGTGCACTACTTACTACGGTTAATGAGCATCCGTGAAGTGACCCATTGTCAAAATTTTTATTTCTAAGTGTCTGGTTTGTTTTTTGATATACAAGAGTGCATGTATTCTGACGTACTTTCTATGGTATTATAGGTTTAAAATAACCGAAAACAAGTCGGAACTTCTCTTTTGAAATCAAGATCACCTGATTGGGCGATTTTGGTATTAACATTACTAAATTTTTTACCGACTGGGACAGATGTTCTTCCTTCCACATTGATTTTTCTTGTTTGTTTCAGTCATCCCATTTAAACAATAAAAAAATGAGCTAGTGATATATCAGTGCTTCACACCACTATTTTACTGACTGGCTGAAAATATTGGAGGGGGCGTTCCCCCTTCATCCTATACGTGACACCCTTGCCTCTAGAAATTATTCTTATTAGGCAGCTCATTTTCGGATATGGAAGAATACATTTCTTTTTGCTTATTTTCTATAGAATTAAACATACAAAGCCTAATGAACATCAAAATCAAACATTTGAGGAAAAAATAAGAACTTCTGTGTTTTGAAATTAGGATATGGCATTATTTCGCAAAACTTATGAGAGATACGGAAGCTTTGCATAGGTTTTGAGGAGATAATATGGAATTCTATCAGTATTTAAAGTTATTTAATTTCACAAAAGTTAAGCTTCAAAGCTAGGGCATTTTAGATTGATAATATGTAGGGAATTCGCAGAATCAAAACTTCAAAATAGAAAGTCAGAGAAGAATTATTTTCGAAAACCAATGTCAACAGTTCTTAGAAGATCAAGTTGTGTCAATACGCGTTGGAAAAATTACGCGTTGGATTAGAAAAACCGTGACCTCTTGGATATCAAGGAAATTTCATGCGCCATGACAATATTGGAAAATATTTCTTATTATTTCTTTTTACTATTTCTTTAATTATTATTTCTTAGTGAACAAAGCAATTTTGTACACAAGAAAGTTTATATCTTCTCGCTTACTTTTCATAGTGCTTCTCTATTAAAATGCATAAGGGCATTAAATCATAAACTTCTGAAAACAATCCAAAAAATTGGAATTTGGCATTCGAGCTCGCTTTTTCTAGAGTTATTAGAAAGAAATCTAAAAGAGATTTAGAATTTCCTTCTTAAATTCTCAGAGAGATAATTCATTGTTCTGCAAGAGTACGAAACATAACTGCTTTGGAAAAGTTTACTTTCCCGGCTAGGATTTTTTTTTGGCACAATGTACAAGATGGGGAAATTTTTTTTTTACTTTTTTTTCTTGAAAACTTATAAACTTTTGCGGGCCCTTTTTTGTCCCGCTTCACGATTCTCATAACCAGAGAAACATCAAGTTTGCACATCTTACTACTTTGAAGTCACAGATTGCTGATCACGTGAAAAAGCAGCTACGAAAGGAGTAGCGTTGCTCAACAGTACAATGGCTAAAAATCTAAAAAAATGGCTCTATCAAAGATAAGAGCACAAAAAACGAAATTATATCATATGTTTCTTATACGCATAAAACTTCGGGCAGTGCTGCTTTTATTGAAGGAGGAGGTTCGCTCCTGTTTGGTACGAGTATCAGAAAATAAAGATACCTTAACGGTTTAAGTGATATCAGGATTTTTCACAAAATGAAACACATTGATCAAGGTTTGAAATGAATTTTATTAAATTTAAAAATAAAAAATAACATCCTTAGTATTTTTGTTGTTGTAAATTTAGGCATACCCTCTATGTTTTATCATCTCTTATTTCTTTGCTTGTCACTTTGCTCAATCTAGGTGTATACTCTTGTGTTTTAAGAAGAAATTATTATTCATTCGATAAAAACCATGGAAAAATGGATTTTCATTTTGTCAGGATATCTGCAATGGTATAATTTTGTCCTAAGCTAAGGGGAGGCTAATTTCTTTAAAAAGGAACATGATAATCTTCGAGGACTCCTTTTTTTGAACAGATTTTAACCTCATAGCCAAAATATATACTTTGACAGCTATAGAGCATTGGAAGTAAAACCAAGAAAATTTGTCTGCAGTGGTTTCGCTATACTCTGAACTAGGCAGAGGCGAATATTTTAACTTGATTTTTTTTTACACTGTGAATGGATTTGTTTTCCAGCCATATAACCTGAAAGGAATACTAAAAAAAGGTTAAACTACCTTCTTTGTTTCACAAATAACTTAATTTTTAGATATTACGACTGATTTAATTTATTTTTTTCGCATAATAATAAAAATAATATTCACATTTGTTTCTAATCTTTTCAACAAACGCTGTATATAAATCACATACTGTACGTAGGAACATTTTTCATAGCACAACCGCGAAGCACAATAAAACACAACCAAAAAATACACAATGGCACTAAATCAGATCTTCAAGTGCTCTGGCACGCAAGTTCAAAGACCATAAAAAACCAGTACGATTAGAAACTCAACCCAGCCTCCAAGATAAAAATCATCAATGCAATCTAGTAGCTCTCAACTCGGTTATAGTGCCAGAATTATGCTTCTTGACAAACTTATTAAGCTAATTAAACTTATTTGGATTATACCCAAAGATTATACTTAATGAAATGCTAAAGAGGAATAAAAAGAACACTATTGGTCGTTGAACGACCTTCACCAATCTGTTATCTTCATTACTAAATTATTGTAACAGCAAAGTCAGAAAAAAAAGTAAAAAAGAATAGTCAAATAAAATAGTGAAAAAATAGTTGTGTTCTACTAACCTTTCTGTCTTGTTTAACTAAAAAACATCCCTGTACAAACTTTACAATCAAATATTCAAATATAAATACGTGCATGTTGTGCACTATTGTCAAATACCATCTTTAAAGGCTTATGCATCAAATGTACTTATGCTCAACCACAGAGTAAAACACTTTTTCAAAGAAATAAATTAAGTTTCCGGATTATTAAGCTTTTAATAAAATGTATAACATAAGCTTAGAACCACAGTTCATATAATTATCCAGTATGATCATTCTCTATCTCACCCATTATAAAAACCCGGACCGGAGTGCGAGTGCTCCGGAGAACGTTTTTGCAGATATAAACATAAGCGAAGTCAGATCTTTTCATGGGTAGACAAGTCAGACTGTGATCTAATCGGAAACAAGTGGAAACCCGCTATTACGAATAATGCACTTGGTAACCATTTCTCAGTGATTGACGAAAACAGACTAACCAGCTAATGCAGAAATAAGTGGGAGGAGCTTTTTGTTCGCACCGAGAACGAAGACCAGAAATGATCTGCGATAAGCTTACTGTCTATAAACTGTGCTTAGAACATTTACATTTGTACATAATTCATTGCAAATATTCATAATTAAAAAGGTATCCTTATACGACAAAATTGGCAAAGTAGCTATGAAAACCCCCCACTGGACTGCTATTATTTTCTTCTTTTTACATCAAGATATAGGCACTTTCGCATTTTATTATATATAATCTTTGGTTATCGCTTTACTGGTACCAATTTGGTTGGGTAACGCTACATTAGCACTGGTGTCTTTCAGTCCTGTTAGAGGTCAGGCGATAAAGGTCAGGCATCTTCAGTTTGCTATGTTCTTTATGCTAGTTTTCTATATTGGTCCATAGCACTAATCACACTGGTGTAACTTGCTGTGATCTATCACTTAAGCAATCAAGTTCAAGGTCACCTCTTGGCGTGTGTTGAAGTGTTATATATTGTGGTGTATAAGTGGCACCGATATTTCGCAGTAGAGGTTCAACGGCACTGCCGTTACTATTGGCATTGAAGTAGGTGTCACCCGCAACATCAACTGAAAGAAATATGGTAACAAAATATTAAAAAAAGCAGCATAATTCCTCATTAGAAGCGATAATCTTGCCAAAATCCAATGCGTTTGAGCCACGAGCTATATCCTTAAATGCCCAAAACCAACAAAAAACTAACGTACTAAATCTTGATGACTACTTTAATATAATTTTCCTGTAATTTTTAACCCTCTAAGGAAACTACCAAAGCTTATCACCCCCTTCCCCCGTACCGTTGGAATTATTTTTTAGCTTTTTTCTTTAATGTACCAAGGGAACTAAAAACGGAATCTTTAAATTGGAAAATTGGAATTAAAATTCTTTAAATTGGAAAATTGGAATTAAAATTCTTTAAATTGGAAAATTGGAAACGTACACAGTTATATACGTCTTAAAAAAATTAGAAGAACGCCAGAACTCGATTTTTATTGAAAAAGACCTTCATATGCTGTTACGTACTTTTACACTTAAAGGGTGCCAAGTTTGAAAATAAGGAATATAAGGGAAAATAAGCAGAAACTCAGCGAAAAGTATATATCACAATGGAACCCTAGCAGTGCAACTTTCCCGACTGATTTGGCAAAAGACAAACACTGCCATACATCTAGGCATAGAATTAAAGTGAGAATTATTTAGGTTGGTAAGTAGTTGGTTGCTGTATACTTAACGGGCGTCAAGCTTGAAAATAAGGAGCAGGTGGGAAAAATTAGAAGAAAATGAGCGAAAGGAATATATCATCATGGCGCTCCAGAAGTGCAACTTTCCTGATTGTTTTAGCAAAAGACAAACACTGCCATAAATCTAGGCTCTGTATTAATATGGAGTTATCTAGTTTATTTAAGATTAATCAGTTGGTTGTTGTACGCTTAACGGGCGCCAAGTTTGAAAATAAAGAACGCGTGGAAAATTTCAGCAGAAAATGAGCGAAAAGAATATATCATCATAGAGCTCTAGAAGTACAACTTTCCTGATTGCTATAGCAGAAGACAAACCCGGCCATAAATGTAGGCTATGAATTAATATGGGAATTGTTCCGGTTATTCAAGATTAAGTAGCTGGTCACTGTACACTTAACGGGCACCAAGTTTGAGAATAAGGAACGTTCAAGAAATTTCAGCAGAAAACAAGTGAAAGGAATATACCATCATAGAGCTCTTGAAGTGCAACTTTCCTCATTTTACGTGCATTATAAGTGCAACTTTTTTTAACTTCTAACTTTCCAACATTTTCCAAGATGGACACATTTAATAAGTACCAGTGGGTCACCTAATCCCTTCAAAACTTGATTATGCTGTTGATCTGTCTGTAGTGATTTACTTTCAGTCAATCACATACGTAGGATTTTTTTGGTGGGAAGGGGGCAATAATAAACATTTTTTGGGGGGAGAGGCCAACAATAGACAACATTTACTTGATAATTTGAATAGAAAATTCAAAAACTCTTAGGATTTTGACGGGGTCTCGTGCCCCAAGGGCCCCCTTCCTGTGTAAGGAACGGGGCCCTCAATCTTACTTATTTATTGATGTTGCCGTTATGTTAAACTTACAATGCTATGGATTAAATTTATCTCCTGTTTTGCAAAATTAGCAAAGGGAACAAGAACACAACGGAAATGAAAAATTAAAAATAAGAGGAAGAGATATTAAAATATAACATAGTGCACATAGAATTCAAGAAAGAAATCGAAAATGTTCAGTAAAACAAATAGATTAAACTTTAAGAAAAATACACGTAAAAATCCCGACGGATGATTAAATGGTGGAAGATTGCGAAGTTACAATACTTGTAATCATAAAAACGGAAAGAAATATACAATAAAATTATATGAAATTGCAAAATGTTTGTAATTTACAATGATAAATCCATATAAAATGTCACTTCAGTTTTTAAACAACATACTCAGTATATTTAGGCCGTCCTGGCTAAGCGGACGTGCGCTGGGTTGAGAATTCTTTGTCCCTGCACGGGTTCGTTCCCTGGAGAGGCCAGTTATTTGGTTTTGGGACGCAGGTCAGTGGCGTGACTCTGTAAGTTTAGCGAGTGTCAACCCAGCTCTAAATGAGTACCTCGAGAAATCTGCAGAAGGTAAGCAGGAAGGATGTGCAAGAGCACAGGATGGCTGGCCCCCAGCTCCCCATCGCACTTCCTGACTGAGGGCCACGAAACGGAGATCAGCACCGCCGGTTTGGACCTTAAGGGTCTAGTGCCGTCATACTTACTTACTTACTTACTTTACTCAGTATATTCAAAAAGCACATTTCTTAGCAATTTTAGAATTCAAAACATCTAAGATGAGTGTACTTAACAAAGACTAGTGGATCACGCGGCATAAAAGGAGTTGATTGCGTTGTTATTTCAACTTTTGATCTTTTTCCTCTAATCTAGTTTTCCAGGAAAAGTCTAACTCTAATGACTTCAAACTTCGAAATAAGAATAATTCCGGTTTCACTTAGAAAATAATCTCTATTTCAGAGACCGAAATAGTTTTAACATTAAAAAAAAAAAAAATCTCCTTTCAAAAACAGACCCTAATCAAAATAAATGTTTTGGTCCCTTTCCCGAGAAAAATAATCTAATTCCTTTCCCAATGGGTTAAGGCTTTTGTACACCTATGAAAGACATTTTGACAGTATTTGACAGTGTCACTATATTAAGAATGGGAAAGGGGGTCACTACTGGTTATTCAAGAGGGTAATTTAATGCTGGACCACAATTCTGTCGTGAACCAGATTTAATGGATAGTCTGTCACTTCATAGTAAATCAGGTTTACTGGCTGTGACGGTAAACTGGACTATCAAATCATTAACCTGATATACTGGAAAGGAATTATACCCTGAAATATCTTGGAGTCTGTCAATCTATCGTCAACCAGACTTTACTGGTCGTGATGGTAAAATGGATATCATTCCTTAGTCAATCAGATACAATGGATAAAGACTATACACAAGAAGTCGATAAGGAGTCTGACACGTGTCGTTAGCCCGGCTCAACTAGTTGTGACGGTCAAAAGAACTATCCTTCCGTTGTCAACCGTTTATAATGAGTAGGAATTATACCCCTGAAGTCTCTCAGAAGTCTGCCGCTCCGTCGTCAATCAGACTCAACTGTTTATGGCGGTGAACTGGGAGATCATTCCATTGTCAACCAGATATAATGGGTAGAAATTTCAGGCTTGAGGTGTCTCAGGAGACTGTCATTACATCATCAACCAGGCTTGACTGGTTGCGAAGGTCAATTGGAATCGCCAAGCAGATATAATGAGAATCGTCAAGCAAATCAAACAAAGAGTCAAGGATAAACTAAAGTTGAATTTAATAAAGAATAAAAGTATTCATGAAAAGGCTCGTTGGACCCGCTTTCTCCTACCCAGCCCTCCTCCTAAATACAGTGATTTTAGAGATTTTCCCCATAAAACTAGGAATTTTGGTCCTTATTAGACGACACAATATTTATCAGGCTTAATATGACCCAAGGTACAACATCTTAAAAGAAAGAATGTATAAAACGGCGGCAAGTTACAAGCTAAGGACGGATAAGTTTTGAAGGAAATGATAACTTGCATGGAAGACAGCAAGGAGTAAAGCTAAGCTATGAATGAAGTGGGGGGGATGTATATAGGTTTTTAAGCCTCTTAGTCATGGTCACACTCGAGCATTTAGACACTGAATAGCGAAATTTCAACATTGAATCTATCAAGCATTCACGACCTTCAAGTTCGGCAATGCAACTCTTAAAAAAGTAATATTAATTTTGGTCCATCGTGAGGGTCAAATCTGAGGGTAAAAAAAAAAATAGATAGGCAAAAATTTGAGTTCTACTTCTATATGTAAATTTATGCATGGTAAAAAAAAGTTTTTATAATTGTTTATAAACGTCTAAGTAAGATAGTTAATATTAGCCGTCCCCTGACTATTTAATATTCCTTTGAAATAGTATATGAATTCATTTCAGATGACTAAAAAATAGATGTAAAACACTTGCAAGTTCTTTCTTGTTTACTGAATTTATTAAGTTATCAAAACAGTTTCCGTTGAAATCTTAGCAAATGTTAGTGAGAATTTCTCACATAAATTTTTCTAGGAAAAGATGTTTAAGGATTTCGAAGATCACTCATGCCTTAAAAGCTAATTTCTAAGGCACCCCATCCCCATGTAAATGTTACATCTTTGAATAGCAAAACTCTCAAGACCTTAATTTAGCTCCGTTCCATGAAATTGTTAAAATAACATGAATTAATACGAATAAGAGTTAGCTTGTCACTTCCCTGGCCTGACACTTCCCCCTGGCCTGTCGTGACACCTCCCTGTAGAAATCTTCCTACAAGGAGGCCTCCCTGTAGGGAGGTGCGTCATTTGCTGCTAAAATAGAAAGTTTGATTCTGTATTTGCCAATTGACGCTTTAAAAGCTTTATTTAGGCATTAGTTTTCAATACTGTGTGAAGGAAAAGTATAACTAAAATTAAAAAGTAATTGAAAAAATTGAAAGCTTTGAAAAAATTGAAAAATTGAAAAGAAAAGTAGTTGATAGCTTTATTTAGGCATCAATTTTCAATACTTTGTGAAGGAAAATTAATTGAAATTAACAAGTAATTGAAAAAATTTTAAGCTTTAAAAAAATAAAAATTGAAAGTAAAAGTAATTGAAAGCTTTATTTAGGCATCAGTTTTCAATACTTTGTGAAGGAAAAGTAATTGAAAGTAAAATGTAATTGAAAAAATGTTTTCAATACTTTGTGAAGGAAAAGTAATTGAAAGTAAAAAGTAATAAAAAAATTGAAAGCTTTGAAAAAATTGAAAAATTGTAAGGAAAAGTAACTGAAAGCTTTATATAGGCATCAGTTTTCAATACTTTTTGAAGGGAAAGTAATTGAAAGTAAAAATACTGAAAAATAGCTAATGTATTTAAAAAAAATACATTCTGTAAAATCGACTAGCATTTTGATCAATTTTGTTCTTTTTTTACGGTTATGATAAAAAAAAATCTGTTCAAAATGAATGTTATTCAGTCTGTTTACCTGATAAACTTACGAATGCTCTGTTTGATCTGATCAAACAGAACTCTGATTTGATACAGTGTGGATGGAGGGAGGGCTACAGGGTTACCCATGGTAGAAAGGATACGAGACGACTACCCCAATATTCCTTTTGATTCTCGGACGAAAGTACAAGAAATTTCAAATTAGACTGACTTTGGCCTTTCGCAATTTTATCCAATAAAATGACCTGGCATATATGAAATGAACTGGCAAAAATGTTGATTTCTTGAGGGACACGCAGCTCTATACTAAGTGAAAACTATTCTGTCCACCACCAAACATCAACATCAATTTTTCGTCGAAGTAAAGGAATTGTCAGCTCATTTTTCCTCACCTTCGCTGGAATAAAACGGCACGAGAGAGTGTTGTTACCCTGCAATGAGCTTTGAACCTCAATTTTTCTTCATAAAGTGTAAAATAACCGCTTAAACTTTTTATAAATATTGATGATGGTGAAGAAATGGGGAACTAATCCTAACTGGTTAAGTACTGGTAGTGGTTACTAGTAGGCCTACTGGTTAAGTTTTTTTAGATGATGGTGAAAAAATGGGGAGCTAATTATAGCTGGTTCGCTAGTTGTGTTGATGCTACATAGGTTCAGTTCCGTTAATTCCCAATATTTGTCTCACCTTCTACAGTATGGCCATTATTATCAGTATATACAACACTTGTTTCAATGGAGGTAGATTTGCGTCTGGTGACAAAAGAATTGTTTCGCAAGCGTCGATCTAGATGCATCTCTAGCGAGTTGGTACCCTCTATTTGTACAGAACTCATTGGGATACCAAGACAGGGTTGTATTAGCCTTTGGTTGTTTGCAAGAAGCTCAACTATTTCTGATGCTTGTGGACGCAGTGAAGGAGTCCTATTCCAGCAGCTTTTTAACAGTGTTTCACTAAAACAAAAGAATAATTTGCTTTTACAAGAAAATTCTAAACATTGCCTACATTGTAAGACTGTTTTTTTTATTAATTTATTTTAGAGGCTCTACGACAATTTTCCATAAGTTTCTTTGGTCATCGTTCTTTTTGCTACAAATTTTTCTGTCGTTATCAAGACTGTCATAGGACAACGTGTCATCAGTTTTTTCTGCCATTAGAAAACTGTCATTATTTTCTCTCGTCATCGGATAGACTTTCAATGTTTTTTATTGTCATAGAAAAAATGGTCATCATTTTTATTTGTCATCGAGCAAAGTGTCATAGTTTTTATTTGTTATCAGACAAAATGTCATTGTTTTTCTGCCATTGAAAAAATGATTATTAGTGAGGTTTAAGCATACATCTAACCACATTCCCCCCGCCTTGCGGGTGACAGGCTAAACGTTGCCTACATTGTAAGACTGTTTTTTATTTATTTTAGATGTTCGCCTGACGGAAAAAGAATTGTCAAACAGTTCGTGTTAACGAACTGTAAGTAAGGAGCGACCCAGCTTAATAGTAACCAAAACTCTAAAAAACGAAATTTTGATACCAAGAGATACATCAAAAGAAAATCGGATTTTTATGTTGATTTCAAATATATAAGTTTCATCAAGTTTAGTCTTACCCTTCAAAAGATACGAGCCTGAGAAAATTTGCCTTATTTTCGAAAGAATGGGGAAACACCCACCGACAAGGCATAGAAAATTTTGCCGTTTTAATCTAGCATCCAATAATCCAATTGAAAATTATATTCCGAAAAATCTTAAAATTCAAAATCAAACAATTTAAATTTCTTTCTTTTTGGTTATTTCAATCGCTAATTCTAGTATTTATTCAATTTTATTTTAGCTATTTAATTTTCCTTTAAATATTATTCGTGTATAAAAGTGGATAAAATATTGTTTCGATTCAAATTTTAAGGGTGTATTTCTTCATAGTCCACAAAATCAGAATATTTACGCCCATAGGCTACTGGCAATCAAATTTAAGATATATTTTCACCTTCTCCATTGCTCCAGCAAATTTTTAGCAATGGTTTTCTGTTAGCTCTTGAAAACATTCATTCTGACCATTGTATATAAATTATAAACAGTATAATCAAGACTCAGTAGTATTTGGCTACTGCAGTCTTAGCAGGTATAAAAGCTCCGCTCATATCCTCGTCTATCAACCTTTCAATGTATATTACCCTGGAACACGCATTTTGGCAGAAACTTTCTCAAAATGCCTTTGAAACCAACTCGAGACTTTAAAACTACTACTATTACTGCTAACAACTCACCGCAGCACCAAGCCGCCTGAGGCCAACACAGCTACCGACGCTCCTCCTCCATCCCAATCTATTCAAAGCCTCCCTTTTTACACCCTCCCATGAAGTTCCCATTTCCTTTAAATTTTTCTTTATTACGTCCTCCAATCCTAGATGAGGATGACCTGTTTTCCGTTTAGCCCTAGACGGTTCGCCTAAAAGAACAATCTTCGGAAATTTGTCATCCTTCATCTACAATACCTGTCCTAGCCACCTCAACCTTTTTTTCATTATAGCCCTAGAGACGGGTATTGAGCCACATTTTTCGTATAGCTTATTGTTTGAAATAATTGAGTCAGTCAGCCGGGTACCCAGAACGATCCTTAAGCAATTTCTCTGGAAAACGTTTAACAAATATTCATCCGCTTTTCGGAGGACCCATACTTTAGAACCCTATATAATCCCTGTCATCACTGTAGCTTCTAATATTCTAATCTTGGTTTGCAGACTTATCTTCGTATTCTTCCAAACTTTTTTTAACTGTGAAAAAACACACTGAACCTTGGCTATTCTACTCTTAACATCTTCACTGCTCCCACCAGTAATAATACTACCAAGGTAAGTGAAGCTGCCCACCTGATCAATCTTTTCATTACCCAATGTCACCTAACTTATAATTTCTAAAAACATCTAATAATAGCATTACCCTACTAATTACTGATTTTTATGTATGTATCAGAATAAATTAATGCAAAATTAGATTCTTTAAAATTTAGTGTTACAAAGGTGAAGGCCAAGTTTCACGTTCAAGAGAAATCTGACTTGTCTACCCGCGGAAAAATCTAATGTCGCTTATGCTTTTACGTTCTCCGGAGCACTTGCATCTTGGTCCGGCTTTGTATAATGATTAAATAAAAAAAACAAGTTTTTTAAACTGAAAGTAAGGAGCGACATTAAAACTTAAAAACGAACAGAAATTTTTCCGTATATGAAAGGGGCTCCTCAACGCTTCGCTCTTTACGCTAAAGTTTTTTATTGTTTTAAAAAATAAAGTTGTGAGACAGAGTCAAACTTTAGCGTAAAGAGCGAGGCGTTGAGGAGGGGACAGCCCGTAGGGTTCTCTGATACGCTGAATATGATGGTGTGATTTTCATTAAGGTTCTATAATTTTTAGGGGGTCTTTCCCCCTTTTTTTGAAAATCAGCCAAATTTTCTATATATATATATATATATATATATATATATATATATATATATATATATATATATATATATATATATAGTCGAGCATATATATATATATATATATATATATATATATGCTCGACTACATCATCGTACGTCGACGATGGCTGTCGTCTGTCCAGAATTCCCGCACCTACCGTGGCGAAGAACAGCCAGTCTTCTTGGAAAATTGATGCCGGTCGCATCCAACAGGACCCCGCTCTGGCTGAGCGGTACCATGTGGAGATATCCAACAGATTTGAGGTCCTTGGCCAATGTAATGATAGTGAAGTTGCATGGAAGTCCTTCAAAGAGAACACTCTTACGGCAGCAACTGACGTTGTTGGAATGAGGCAACGGAAGAAAAAGGACTGGATCAGTAATCACTCCCTTGCCACCATAGAGCTCAGGCGAGAAGCACGTCTTGGCGGGGACATGGCTACATACAGACTGCTAAACAAAGAGCGCAATTCCATGCTGCATAAAGACTGCAAGGCTTTTATTGACAGCAAGGCATCCGAACTGCAAGAGGCCGCCAAGAAAAAGGACAGTGGAGCCACCTACAAGATTCTTCGTGAGCTGTCAGGTCAGCACACTCAAACTACGTCATACCTTCGAAGCGGTAGCGGTGAGAATATATACGACCAATCACAATGCCTCCGCCAGTGGGAGGACCACTTTAAGAAACTGCTCAACTCAGATCCACCAGACCAGATGGACCATGAGCTAGCGGCTGCTGCGGCTACTACCATACCTGCTCCTGATGATCCTGAATTTACAGCGGAGGAGATAAAAGCTGCCACCCGCAAGCTAAAGAATAACAAAGCGCCAGGAATATGTGGCCTAACATCGGAATCCCTTAAAAATGGGGGTCCAGCCATAATCCTCTGGCTACAAATGCTGTTTAACCTTGTGTGGCACTCTGAAAAAATCCCCTCAGACTGGAAGAAGGGCCTACTTGTGCCAATCTAGAAGAGGAAGGGGAGCAAAGCAGAATGTAGCAATTATCGTGGCATAACTTTACTCTCAGTTCCTGGAAAGCTCTTCGCTATGCTGCTGCTCAAACGGGCAACACGATACCTCCATGACCTGCGTCGCCCCCAGCAAGCTGGCTTCATGCCAGGAAGATCCACCACCGAGCAAATTCATACGATTAGACAGCTAGTAGAGAAAACTTTTGAATATAAGAGGAAGGCGTACATTGCCTTTGTCAATTTTCGATCTGCCTTCGACACTGTCGAAAGGCAGTCACTATGGCTAATCCTCCAGTCTGCTGGCGTACCCACGAAAATCGTCCGTCTCCTCAAAGAGCTGTATAATAACATTGAAAGTGCGGTGATCGTAAATGGACGGCCTTCTGGATATTTCAAAATTAAAAATGGTGTCCGGCAAGCATGTGACGTTGCACCTGAGCTCTTCAACTGTGTAATAGACCATATCCTGAATAAAACACAGCAGGTGCAGCCGTTTGGCATAGACTTTGCTGGAATAGTTCTTTCAGACGTCGACTTTGCCGACGACGTGGCGCTAATATGCGAAAACATTAGTGACCTCAAAACTACACTGGAAACACTGGCCTCTGCCGCTGAGAAACTCGGTCTGAAAATAAATTGGTCGACGACCAAGATAATGCCCGTTGAGAAAACGCCGTCCAACCCCCTGTCATCTGTGGAAATTTGTGGCCAGACTGTAGAGGTAGTCAAGCAGTTTACCTACCTTGGTTCCATTGTCTGCTCAAACAGAAGACTAGATGCCGAAATGTCAGCAAGAGCAGTAAAAGCAAACTCTGTCTTCAGTCGCCTTCTAAAAACTGTCTTCAATAAAACCCAGATCAGCTGCCTCACCAAAGCTTGAATATATTCTGCTTCGGTTGCCAGCGTTATGCTCTATTCTGCCGAGACTGAATCAGACACAGACGCTGAAGGTAGATGCCATCCAGACGAAACACCTCCGAAAAATCGAACGCTCCCGATGGCCCGACAGGGTACGAAATTCGGAAATCCTCAGGTCCTTCAAACTCCCACCCCTGTCCGATCAGCTTGAGTCTCGCTCGCTGCGTTGGTATGGTCATCTGCTCCGTCTGCCTGCCCAAACACCCGCCCGGCTCATCTTCGATTTCGACCCAGCTGCAAACGGCTGGAGGCGTCCTAGGGGAAGAACACGCACCAGATGGGCGGACGTCATCCGTGATCGGCTCGCCTCCAGAAACATCAGTCCGGCTGAAGCGACAACCCTCACCCTGAACCGACCACTCTGGAGAAGACTGACGGCACTGACGACTGGTTCCCTCTACGCTGGTGACGCTGCCGAGCAAGAGCTTTAAGTAAGTAAGTAAGTAAAGTATATATATATATATATATATATATATATATATATATATATATATATATATATATATATATATATATATATATATATATATATATATATATATATTGTATATATATATATATATATATATATATATATATATATATATATATATATATATATATATATATATATATATATATATATATATATATATATATATATATATATATATATATATATATATATATATATATATATATATATATATATATATATATATATATATATATATATATATATATATATATATATATATATATATTAAAAGATCTCCATGCACGGTTTTGTAGTTTTTGGTAGTTGCAGGCTTCAAATTGAATAAAGAAGCGTACATGAACAAATCAACAAAAATAAGCTAAAAAGTATGACACCAATCAGAAGCCTTAACTTTCCTTTGAAGGTGTGACTCTCTTTTGGAATCAACGGTCTGTTAACATTTGAATTGTCAAAATCTAGTAAATTAGATCTGCTTATTTTATTTAACGGTTCAACGTGGCAACACTGAAGAAAATATGATACTTTCCCAATAATTGAAAAAAATTAAAAAAATCTTATAAAATCGCTGGTTCGAGGTAAGAATATATCTAAGATAGGTCCGGGGGGGGGATATTTATTTTAATTGTCCTCAGTACTTCAATAATCTTGCTCTGTTTTAGAACTTTCGATTCGAGGATTCAATTTGAAATCTGATAATGGGATGGTCAATTAAATGCAAAGTTTCCCGATCTTCCGCGACAAAGTTGAGAATAAATCTGGCAGAATATTTAAAACCTTTAAAGCACTTCTCAGGTCATTGATAAATTAACCAATATAAAGGACCATCAAGCAATTTTTATGGACGTCCATCTAATATTTTGTACAGCAAAAGGATTTTGACGGTCGACAGTTTATAAATTTCTGCTGCGCTTTTCGTCTTCCAATATAGATAGATTATTATAGATTAAAACTCGTCTTTTGGGGTTTATAATGGTTTCTGGTAGATTAAATGCTGTCCTAGCCTTAGGTCCATAGACGCCTGACCCGTGTACCGAAGCACCGACTTTGGGGCAACTGAAAATCAGACAGCAATATTGTTTACATAGAAAGTGAAAATTTTCCAATCTCAAGTTTGTGTATTTTACATATTTTAGTATTTTACTTAGTTTGAAATGTATTACTTGAAATTTTAGTAAGCGTTTTTGACTTACCAAAGTGACGCACTGGCATTTTAGATGCCATAAACTGGCAGGGGCTCTAATTTATGAAAATGTAGAGGGAGGGTCAATGATTTTTTTCTTGTTCTCTTTTTTTATAATGAAGATACACAAAAAAGTGTTTTTGAGAACTCGGGATGGAGGGAGGGGGTATTCCTTTCTCTTCCCTTGTTTCATAAGAAACCCAGAATACATTTATCAAATATATGAGGTCAATTACCCCTCCCTCCCCCTTGGAATCCCACTTAATTGGTATACTGCCTTGTGATGCATTAGCACGGTTTTTTATTTGGTTGTTTCAAAAGTTACGTCCGTTTTCATGTCAAATCCGTTTTGTGATGTCATGTCTGGTTTTAACCTCATGTCCGTCTTAATGTCATGTGTCGTATATTTTAAGGTGAAAAAAAATCTCGAAAGTGGATGCCCCATGATTTTGAACAATCGACAGAAATTGTCACACTTAAGGTCTTTTCTTCTTTGCTTTTGCGTAACTAAAACGATCCTTTTTTAATTGGATCGTCACGTGTGATGATAAGTGGATCTTTTAAAACCGAAGACGTACAGAACGGTTGTTGTACACCGATGAGCCACCCAGGCCCTTTCCGAAGATTATAACCCGCCAAAAAAGGCCATGATTACTATATGCTGGTCAGCAGCTGGTATGACTCACAAAGAGTTTCTGTAACCAGGCCAAACCATCACAGAAGAGTCGTATTGTGAGTAAATTGATGAAA
Organism: Artemia sp. Qi Xiang Cuo; assembly: GCF_049724085.1. Lineage (NCBI taxonomy): Eukaryota > Metazoa > Arthropoda > Branchiopoda > Anostraca > Artemiidae > Artemia > Artemia sp. Qi Xiang Cuo. The sequence continues at coordinate 60,791,203 of NC_142804.1, read as the reverse complement.
TGGACCGAAAAATGGGTAAGGAGCAGCTGGCTCTGGTCAACAGGAGAGGTCCGATCCTGCTTTACGACAACAGCTACCCGCACGTTTCACAAATTACCGTCCAAAAATCAAACTTATTCAGCATTTAAGTTCTGTCTCTCCCCCATATTCCCCAGACCTCTCGCAAATCGACTATCATCTTTTGAAACACTTCGATAACTTCCTCAACGATAGAACTTCTGCTAATCTGGACGAGCCAAAAAAGGCCTTCGTCGGCTTTATCCAATCTCGAGCATTCAATTTTTTGTCTATGGAATTAATCAACTTGCGTTACGTTGGCAATAGTGGAGTGAACTAAATGGCGCTTACTTAGTAATTGAGTTAAATAATTGCGTAGTTGAGTTAAGTAATTGATTAAATTGCGTAAGCAATCAGTGAGATATTACACTTTGAAGAAGATACAAAAATTAGACAAAACTTTTGAAAAAGCCTAATAGTTGTAAAATAGTTAAGAGTTGCGAACAACTTACAGTTGTGTCTTCACACCAGCTGGGATAGGGAGAGTGTGACCATTCTTTACATGTTCCAGTACTTGGCTATTACTCAGTCCTTGGAAGGGAAACCCACCAAACGTAATAATTTCATAAAGGAGTACTCCATATGACCAAACATCTGTCATTGGTGTGAATAAACCATCGGCAAGACTTTCTGGTGCCATCCACCGAACAGGTAACATACCTGCTTAAGAAACAACAGTAATTCGATCTATTAGACATTTAAAAGGCACTTCATCAAAAAAACGAAAATGAGTACCCTGTATACGTTACTCAGGTATGTAAATGGACATGAATATTTGAGGGGAGGTGGTACTGGCCAAGAAAATAGAGAAGCCTTTCTCCGCTTTCCAAGAATTCTCTCTTAGTCCGGCTCTTCTGCTCTCTCGCGCTCTTTCGTAGTGTTTGGAATTTTCCTTCTTTTAAAAAAATGCCATGCTTTATGCTACCTAGGTACTTTCTAAACTAATTGGAAAAATTCAAGAAGGGCTTCTCTGCGAAAGAATTGGAAGTTTGATGGTATCTTCCTTGTTCTAATATTTCATGTTTATCCCAGTACGGAAGAGCAAGATCACCTTTCAGCAATAAAGGTCTTCCAGAGTTTTTTTTTAGAACGTACGGAAATATATATTAAAAAGTACTACCATTGTAAGAATTGTCTATTGTAAGAAAAGAAGAGAGAAAGAGAGAGGTGAGGTGGGGGGGGGGTGGAGAGTGAAATATGACAGAGAGTAGAAACAAGTACTCGTCGAATTTAGTACTCAGGAAAAAAAAAACAATATTAGAAAATAAAGAGTATTGTCTTTCAACTGTCTTGTTAGTATATGCGACAAATAATTTTGAGCTAAAATCAACACCTACTAATTCTGCCGTTGGAAAACTTGGTCACAAAAAGAATTTTTATATCAAAACATTTTTTTTTTTTTTTTTTTTTTTTTTAACATAGACAGGCATCCACAAATACAAAAAAGAACATTTTCACAAGTATTTTGTCATCATTATCTAGCCTGTACCAGGGTTACCAAAGAGATACGTTCACTGCCTTTTGACACTTTTTCACCGAGGTTGGCAGCCGGCCACCAAGGTCGAAGAGCTTTTCATATATTTTTGCCAAATTAAGCTCTTTTTACTTACGATTTGTGCTCTTTCTTTGCGAAAAACTGTGCTTTCACTTATCTTATCTGGTTAGCATTTTCTTTTTGACCAGGGATTTTTCCTTTTTGCTGGGGTGCTAATTTTCTTTTATTTCCATAAAATGGTAACTTTTTGCAAAAAATTAACTTGAAGAAATACTTGAATGGCTAAGAAATACTTAGGCAAGCAACTAATATCATGGTGATTTCTTGAAATAATTTGGAGTGAAAGTTTATCAACATATCCGTGACAATATGTCAGATTAATAATGCACAACTAGGACAAGACTCTAGAAAACATAATGCTGGCAGGGGCGTCACGCTTTTGGGTAGCGGGACGGCCCTCAATGCTTTCGGCCAGTCGGTAAAATAATTGTCTCTTTAAAATAGTGGTGCAAAGCGCCACTATTTCACTCGCTCAATTTTTTTTACTGGGTAAAGGAGCTGCTGGAAATAAATGATGTAACAGCAACGAAGACGATCGGTGTCAATCAGTAGAAAAAAAATGAAATAATTAAAAATAGCAAAATCACTCAAATAACTCAGTAAAAATGACCAGCTAGTTGGTAAAATTCATTAGCTCCCCCCGAACATTTCGGCTAGTGATGTCTCTGGTTGCTGGAGCCATATGTAATCTATCAACAACTTGGGCAATGTGTTCACTCCTATATGGTCTTCTCACTTGCAAATATGTTCGTTGTAAATAAAGCTTAGCATTTCTAAGACTGTTTACGTTTAAGCAAGTACCAGTAGAGATACTATCCACTCAAGGCCATCCCTCACAGCTGGAACTAGAAGTCTCAAGTTTGACTTCGAGCCAAGGCAACCCGCCAGTTTGAGACCCACTGGTTTTCTGAATAGACGTCAAAAGTGCGCCTTTTTGGATCTTTGACACTTTGGTCTCTAATTTGGTCTCTTATTGCCTTTCTTGGCAGGTGAAAGGCTAATAGCGTTTGTTTTCAATTTTAAATAAATGTATATCTCATATCTCAAAAGTTTTGGCAACCCTGTCTTGTGCTTAACAATTGCTCAAAATCATGGCTTCAACGTTAGTACAGATATGATGGCAAGAACATTTGTGCAAGAAACCGCCTTTAGTTCTAATTTTACTTCTTCGTGAAGTTGAAAAACATGTTTTGAGTTTCCTGAACAATTACTTAAAGATTAGCTACTAGAGTTTATTAGAGGACCGCTGTCTTGGAATACATTAGAAGACTTTTTCCTTTTATGTTGACAGTTATTGCATTCAGGTCTCTTAAGACCTCTTATTTGTGAAGATCCATTATGTGATATTAAGATATACCCTTTTTGCAGTATATTTCGTGAAAGCAAGCACATCCAAAGGGACTGAAAATACTTTATCGAGATTGACGACTAGGTTATACGAGCCTATAAACACCTTCCTACCAGAAGTCAATATTATCTTTTATAGAATAGCTTCCCTTGCCTTGGAGGCAATTTTGGGTGTGAAACATTAGGCAAAGCTGTTTACTAGGCAACGCTGTTTTTAATTGTTCTTTATTCTTTGTCTCCTCCTTTGGGTACTCTAAGTTAGCGTTGCGTCGGCATATTTACCTTCTCTACACAAAACTGAAGACAGATGACTGTATCCAGAGCCGTTCCTAGGATTGGTGGTACCCGAGGAAAAATCAAATACAGCTTCCCCACCCCCCGGATTAAAATATAAGCAAAAAAAGCCAAATCAAAGTGAAAAACCTGATGAAAGTGAATAACCTCCTAGCCGTGCATCCCCTAGTTGCGGCTCCCGTGGCAGCTGAACCGGTTACCCCCCCCCCCCTAGGAACGGCTCGGACTGCGTCAAACTAAATCATCAAGTGTTATATATAATATAGGAACATATTATACAAATCTTTATATAAAAAAAGACTGAATATACTCTGTTCAGATTGACGACTCGGTTTTATGAGCCTGTTGAGCCTCTGTTAAAAGAAGTCAACAGATATATTCGATAAAATAGCTTCACTTCCCCTTGAGACAGTTTCGGCTTTGACACCCCAGACAAAGAGGTTTTACTAGGCAATGCTATCTTTTAATCACTCTTTGCCAGACATCCCCTCCCTTAGGCACTCTGAGTTACCTCTGAATTCTATGCTTTTACTTCAGAAAGCCACAGCACAAAATCGAAATACAACAACCATAAAAAGCCCTGCTTAGGTTGGTTGAACTTCACACTTTCTTTTTATGGTGTTTTGGAAGATGGAAAAGGGTTAGACTTATGCTTTATTTTTCAGGTCTATTTATGCTTTAGGTTTTTTCCCTATCCTTCAGAACTTAATCAAATTCAGACAAATTATTTCAAATATACAAATCCTGCTTTATCTTTCACCCTTGATAAAAAGCAGTTTGTTGGGAGAAATTTTTGTATTTCTCATATATAATTTCAAGTTAGAAACATACCACATAAAAATTCTCAGTTTTGACTTTTGCACGTTTTACCCCTTACCAGTGTTTTTTTACTAATTAAAAACAGTTTTTTCCGAAAAATAAGTATTTCAAGGAAAAGTAAAGAACCCTATTAAACCAAAAATGAGCAAAAATAGAATCAAATTATCTACCAAGCGTAATTACCACAAGTAAGCATCAATAGATAAATGAAACCCAAAACGAATAAAAATTACAATAAATAACCAAGTCAAACTTAAAACAACCTAAAAATAACATGATTAGAAATCACAACCCCCTTCTCAAGGCCAGAACATAGTTTGCACTTTACTGAAGAAAAAAAAACAACAAATGAATGAGCATTGTCAGTTTAATATACCTATGCTCATATTTACTGTTTAAAATCTTAATAATTTTTGATCTATTAAAGCTATAAAAGTGAAAAGATTAATTTTTTTTCAGTAAAGTGCAAATTATATTCTTACCTTGAGAAGGCATAAGGATTTTAGACATAGTCATATTAATTTCAGCTTGTTTTGAGTTTGATTTGGTTATTTATTGTATTTTCTGTTCGTTTTGGGTTTCATTTATTTATCGATGCTGATTTGTGGTAGTTTCACGCTTGGTAGATTATTTAATTCAATTTTTGCTTATTTTTGGTTTAATGGAGTTTTTACTTTTCCTTGAAAAACTCATATTGTAGAAAAAATTTTTTAAATTAATTTATGTTTGTTACATATTGACAAATTCATTTTCAGGGAAACAGAATTGGAAAACTGATTGCCCTCCAATCACTTTTGACTCTCATAAAGGGCACTAGAATTTTGAATTTCCAATCAAATTAGCTCCTTTAAAATATCAATGATATTACTAGTTATGGCAGAGCAGCACTGTCTATAATATTCTTTATATGCCATTTTAATACCGGCATGTATATACTTTTTTCGTTTAATTGAAACTCCATTGTCTTTAGTGTGATTACTTACAGTAACCGTAGAAGTAGAATTTAAGTATACACATAGTGTTTTCTGGCTAGTTCAAAATCCGCTAAAACTTATCCTGAAAAGTCTAACTTAATAATGTAAGCCATTATTGTGATATTGCTTTGTCACCCTTTTGACAATCTATATGATCATTGTTCGTTAAGATTTAGTTCAACATCTGCCTAAATATTCCTAGAACGCTTCACCTTAATACCCTTAGCGGGTTTAATAGCAATAGTTGTAGTAGCAGTAGTATCATTAATAGCAGTATTAGTAGCAGTATAGCGGTAATAGCATGTACATATTGCCTTTTGATCAGTTGAACATCCCTTTCATGATGCACCGGAAGTTTGCCATGATGCCAGTAAGCCGTTCCAACAATATTGCTAATTTTCGCTTCTGATCCCCATTTGACGCCCTTTTCATCTTAATACTCTACGCCTTACAAGTTGTTGCGATTGAAGTAGTAGTTGGAGTAGTTTCGTAGCAGTAGAAGTATTAGCAAAAGTAGCAGTGGTAACAGTGTTAATAGTGACATGCATATATTACCTTTTGTCAATTCATCTTCTCCTTTAAGTATTCTCTGAAAATTCCAACTTAATACACAAATCTTTTCTTGAAATACGCCCTTTTGGCAATCTGCATAGACATAGTGTATTTTGAATTTGTTCAAACGCCCCCACAACATTCTGCCAAATTGTCACCTTCATAGGCTTAGCATTAATAGTACTAGTATCATAGTAGAAGTGCTAGTAGTAGCAGCAGTATTAATAGCAGTAGCAGCAGGTACAATTTGCCCTTTAGTCAACTGAATATCCCACTTATGATACCCCTAAGGTTTCCTCTTGGTACGATTTACCGTACCAAAAATATTGCTGATACTCCCGTATCAAAAATCTGTATTCACATAACATGCTTTGATTTAGTTCAACCTTCCCCCTCAACGTTTTATCAGATGTTTATTTCAATATCCTCAGTCTTAGTAGTACCCGCTACAGAAGTAGTAGTTTTAGTGATAGTAGTGGTAGTAGTAGTAGTAGCAGCTGTGGTAGCAGTAGAAGCAGCGGTAGTTGTAGCAGTAATAGCATGCAAATATTGCCTTTTTGGTCAATTGATCCTCTCCCTTATCATTTCATGGAACTTCCAAATTAATATACTCTGTCATTTCTGAGCTAAGCCATTTTGACAACCCATATATACATAACGTGGTTTGATTTAGTTAAATACTCCCCTCAACATTCCTTGAAAGACTCACCTTAATACCCTTCATATTTTGGGAAAGTAGTAGTTAAACATACATATCTTTTCTCAATAACATGTACTATATGTAAACAATGAGCAAATTGCCTAACTTACAGCCCTTGCCCTGACGCCTTGGGGGGAGGGGGGATGACATTTGAAAACGCATATTTACTGAACTTTTCAACAATGCTGAAAAAATAGATGTCTCAAAAGTTTGTCTGGATGTTTGTTTATGGGAAATGATGGGCAGGGGTGGGGGGACTGGTTGCTTTCAAATCACTTTTGACTCTTAAAAAGGGCACTATAAATTACAATTTCAAATCAAATGAGACCCACCTGAAGTTTATACGACAACCTATTCCACATAAACCCCAGAATTCCCCCATGGCATAACTTACAGCCCTTGCCCCAGGGCTCTGGGGGATTGTGTCAACCCTGGAGGAATTGTTATATGTTCTTCGGACTATTTGTTTTAAAATGAATATCTTACAATTTCAATCAGATGCCTTTCATGAAAAGAGGAGTAGTAAGGTGGGGGGGGGGGGTTAGTTGACATCCATCACTTTCGATTCTTAAAAGAGAACTAGAACTTCCAATTTTCAAACAAATGAGCCACATCTGAAGTTTATACAACCAAGCCTTCCAACCTTAAATGCCCCCGGGGCTTAATTCACAAACCTTGCCCCCAGGCTCTGGTGGTTTGTAACAGCCCAAAAGCCTTGTTAATTGATCATTGGACTATTTTGAATAAAATAGCTATCTCAAAATTTCTATTGTCCGCATTTCAGGAAAACACGACGTGTGGGGGGGGGGGGGGGGGAAGCTGCACTCTGATCACTTTGAATATTAAAAGGGCAATAAAACTTCTGATTACCTTTCCAATGTGACCCCTCTGAAGTATATACGACCACCCTTTCTATAAAAACCTTATATGCCACCAGGGCATAACTTACACTCCTTTCCCTGAGAGCTATGGGGTGGATGTCATCCCCAAAGGCATAACTTCTGAACCCTTCAACTGAGCTGAACAAAATTATTATCTCAAAATTTTGATTTGATGTGTTTGGGAAATGATGGGCGTGGAGGGGGGGGGTTGCTCTCAAATCACTTTTGACTCTTAAAAAACGCCAACTGAAGTTTATATGACCACCCATTCCATAAAAACCTTATATACCCCCATGGCGTAACTTATATCCCTTGCCCCAGGCTCTGGGGGTTGTGCCAACCCTAGAGGCATTGTTATATGTTCTTTCGACTGTTTTGAACAAAATGTTTTGAACAAAAGAGGGGTAGTCTGAGGGGGGGGGGGAGCTAGTTGCCCTCCATCACTTTTGACTTTTAACAGGGAACTAGAACTCCCAATTTTCAACCAAAAGAGGCTCCTCTAACGTTTATACAACCATTCCTTCCATAAGAGCCTTAAATACCCCCGGGGCATAACTTGCAATCCTTGCCCCCAGGCTCTAGATTTTTTTTTCAATCCCAAAAGCCTTGTTATATGATCTTTGGACTATTTTGAATAAAATTGCTATCTCAATTGGATACATTCCAAACTTCCATTGGATGCATTTCGGGACAATACGAAGTGTGTGTGTGGGGGGGAGGGGGGTTGGTAGGTCACCCTCCGATCACTGTTACTCTTAAAAAGAGCACTAGAGCTTCGGAATGCCAATCCAATGAGCCACCTCCGAAGTTTATACGACCACCCTTTCTATAAAACCTTATATGCCCCCAGAGCATAACTTACAACCCATGCCCTGAGGGCTGTGGGCAGGGGGAGTGGTCATCCTCAAAAATATAATTTCTGGAACTTTCAACTACACTGAACAAAACAGCTATGCTAAAATTTTAATTGAATGTCTTAGGGGAAATGATCGGCAAGGGGGGGGGGACTGGTTGCCCTCCAATCACTTTCGACTATTAAAAAGGGCACTAGACCTTTCAATTTCCAATCGAATGAGCCCTTTTTGAAGTTTCTGTGACATCTACTTCTATATGAAGTGCCCTGGTCTAAAAGAGGCCCTTGACGGTCAATCATTTTGATCAAAAGCTTCCGTCAATCGATTAACTCAATAATGATTGACCGTCTAGGAACCTGTTTGACGCTTGAGTCAAGTGTTGACGTTGATCGATAGAAAGTTTGAATGACTGAATCATTTTGATCCAAAGCAGTGTGTTAGATTAGCTTTGGTCGAGATTAAGGGCTAATTGAAGGCTCGATTTAAGATTGATTGAAACACACGTCACTGGACTGACAGAAACTTTTGATCAAAATGATTGACCGTCTAGGGCCTCCTTAGAACAAAAAAAAAAAAAAATTCTGCCAACATCGTTCCTTACAGCACCATTGCACTACCTATGATATTTTGTTCGACTATCTATGTGTTTTCTCTTTTGAATGTTGATATTTTGCCCCGACACTTATTACTTTTGTATTGTGTGGCTTAAAAAAAATGAATTAATAAAATTAATTTAATTTCAGAAGGGAAAAAATGGTTACCTTTTCGACGGAATCTGTAATAGTCATTTTCATACATAGGACGAGTCATCCCAAAATCTGCAAGCTTGACAACCCTGTTTGAATTTACCAAGCAGTTTCGACATGCAACATCCCTGAAAAAAGAATGATACTTTAAAAATATAGCGCAGATGGAAAAGGATATTTTTTTTGTTTGGGTCGGAGAAAATACAGCCCTAGAGATTAGAAACGAAAATGTGATAAAAAGTACAAATCGAGCTCTTGAATGTACGTAAATAGTGAACAATTTTTGAAGAAAAAGAAGAGCAATAAAGATTGATCATCAGTAGCTACGTCATCTAAACTAATGACACTTATAATACAATATAGCCAAGTTTAACAGAAATGTTATGTTGATATTTCGAATGCACATAGATAGAGAACAACAGACGGATAGATAAGGTTTTTATTTAAGAATATTGGTAAATATCATTATCGCCTCTGTAAAGATTTGTTTGTACGATTGATTGCTGTCTATTTAGTTCTTTTACAATTTATTCTCTTAAATACTGAGGGATCTTACAATTCTCATTGTTTTCATCTGAGTTAGTGTTTAAATGACACTTAATTTTCCTCCCCTCCTTCACAGGCTACGAAGCCTTTGTGGGATTAGTTACATGAATTTCTTGTATGTTTTTTTTTATAGATGTATTATCCGAACTAGAATTTTAAATCATTTAAATAATTAAAAGTTATTTCTCTAAAAAAAATAAACAACCAAACTACGAATATCATGAATATATAAATATGACTTTAGGTTAAATGGAACATAAGTGCACATAAAATACATAATATAATAATAGAAAAAAGGGAATGGTAGACACAGAGGAAAAGTGGAAATTAGAATAAAAAACTGTCAGAATCAAAGTTGTCTACTAGATTATGGATTAGAAAAGTGTGGTCAACCAAGTCCAAAAATGCCACAACAAAATTTTCCAGGAGTGGGAAGAGTATTTTTCATTTTGTTGTTCTTTTGACACATTTTTTAATTGTCTCCTTGTTTCGAACGAGGAGCTTTCTACCCCTGCTTGGCGCCATCTTTGACTAAGTGAAAGGTTTTTGGAGGGAAGTCAAAATAAGATTCAGTGAAACACTTTGTTTCTCAATGCTCCTCTAGATAGTTGAAAATGATATAATTCTTACAACCAATACCCAGTTAAAATTGCCTCACAACTTGAAGGAATGATCCATACATCTTCTGTTACTTTCCAATTACTAAATAAAGGGATATCACAGCAAATAGGCAAATACCATCTTTGAGATATAATTAAGGAAAAAGGATCTTGTCTCATATGCTTGAAATTTGTAAAATAAAAATGAAGTAAATATAATCCTTATTACATCCTAATTATATATTATATTCTAATTATGAATTATATCCTAAAGTTATACTTTTTCAACAAAGATTTTTGGGTTCCTCTGTAATTAGTTGATACTTTTTTGTTGTTACTCAGAGTAAGTTAACATACTTTCCATTTTTCGAACAAATAAAAGATCAAATGGAGATAAGTCCTTTTATTAGACAGTGAAAACAGATACAAAGGATTGATCCCCATTTGAACTTTATTTGTTCGTCATAGAAAGGCAGTGGGGTCTTCGAAAAAAATACCTATTCCATTTTTCCCTTTGTTTCAAGAAAGGATGTGCTGTCGATTAATGAAATATTACAAGGCTTAATTAATGAGATATTACATGGCTTATTTAATAAGATATTACAAGGCTTTTATAATTAAGACTAGATATGTAATATATATAAAGACCCTTCTTTTCGTTAGTGGGTTCTCTGACATAAAACTATATATGTGATTAAAAAACTAGTATTCTGGCAAATTTTTAGCATTAATTACAAGATCCTCTTGTGTCTGGTAAATCTCTGCTCACTCGCATTGTCATTCATGTGTCTACTGTCTCTATGAGTAAGTCCAGGTAAGTCCAAACGGACTAGTTTGGACTTACATGGACTAAACAGTAAATCCAAACAACGGAGAAAATTCAAAAAGAAGATATATTGCTGCCTTCGCTTGGAGTTTGGTAATCATGCAGTAAAAGAATCAGTTTTTTCTGTTGTTTGATTTTGTGTTTAGACGTAAAAAATGAGGTCAATTGACGAGCTGTTATTTTAAAGAAAAATGAAATTGAAAGAAGTTATAAATGAATTGAGTTAAGAGGAGGCCTACGTCTTCAACGCTTATAATTTCAAGGCCTTAATATCCAACAGACTAGTTTTGACAGCATCTTAGGGTTCCTTCAGTAAGCTATTAATAGCCCACAACATCTTTTTTCAAGATGTGAGTGAAATGGCGTATGTGAGTAAAATGGCGTAATGTGAGTAAAAATGGCGTATTTTTGATAAGATCTCACACCATTCTCCCGGGCTTCAAAACACCGTTAGTTACGAGGTGGTAATTTTTCCCTTTGTAGGGTAATATGGAACCATGATCGTAAAATAAATAATGTTTTTTTTTATTATTTTTATGTTTTTTGTAATTTTTAACTGCACTTTAGTTAATTCTGTCACAAAACTTTGAATTTTATCAAGCAAAAACAAAGAAGCAACGTTGCTATATATCGGCTTGAAAGCAAAGTTTGCGAAGCCGGTATAATATATCTATTATAGCATATACATCAGAATATATCTATTGTTATAATATAGACATAATATATCTATATTATATTTTTTTGAAAAAAAAGAAAAACAGGAAAAAAAGATTGTTTTGCATACCATACCCATTCTATTATATTATATCTATTATAGTATAAACATCATAATATTTATTGTTATAATATAGATATAATATATCTATATGTTTTTTTGAAAAAAAAGAAAAACAGAAAAAAGGTTGTTTTGCATACCCATCCAAATACAAAAAAATACCGATGGTAGTGCATTTTGAGTATTTGAACATGGATCTTCTATTTATTTTCAACACAATTTCTACTGCCCGACGAAATAAATTTTTCAAGTGATTCAAAAACAGAGACAAACTAAGTATTTCTCCACTTTGAGACATTTTACTGGGCAACGTGATATCTGGCAGCATGATCGGGCAACGTGATATCTGGCTTAGAACTTTAGAGTATAAATCTTCATGTACAATACAAGAAAAAACAAAATGAAAAAAGCAGCGCATTATAGAATGTGCAAAAAAAAATCCCTGCAGAGAGCAGAGCTCTAGGCTCTCGGAAAAAGCAGCATTAACCGTAATTTTAACCATTCTCGACGAGAGCAAAAATTTAGGCTCTCGGAAAAATGTTTATTAAACGTAAATTTAACCACTCCATGAAAGCAGAGCTTTAGGTGCTCGGAAAAATTAGTAATAAACGTAAATTTAACCACTCTTCATAAGGGCAGAGCTACGTACTCGAAAAAACTAGCAATAAACGTAAATTTAACACTTTCCATAATCAAGCTCTATATCAAATAAATATAATCAAAAAGACGAAAAAAGAAAAGAAAAAGAAAAAAAAATTACGAGGAAAGGGAAAAAGGAACAAAATACACAAGAGAATATTGAATAGCTTTTTGATTTAAGAGCATCCAATTGAGTAATATAATCAAAGCTAAAAATTAGAAGAGGAAAGAATCAAACAGGAGAGGGAAAAAAAGTATAAGAAAATAAAAATAAGACAAACGGAATACCGAATAGTGGTCAGATCGGAGTACATCTAGAAATTAATATAATAAAAGCAAAAACCAGCTGCTCAGTAGGACCAACAATACAAAGACAAGGATGCCGAAGCAAAGCTGGAATATTGCCAAAAACCAATTTTATCTTTGTTTTTATTGATTAACGACATGAATATCATTTTTTCCATTCATTTACTATGTCATGAGAGATTAGCTGTTGAAGACAATTTTTTAGAAATACGCAATGTCGTCAGAGCTTAATTAATCGGTTTCTGCGGCAACCAAGTCTTTCTGTTTTGGAATTCTAAACTACATAAATATTTTGGGGACCTAATTTTATTCAAGGAACGAAAATTATTGGTCAAAATCCTCTATAAGAAACAGTACTCATTAAAAAAGAAGTTTTAGGTTATAAAATTTTATTAGTTTACTGACAATTAACATAGACACTAGAAAATAATTCATTAATAGATTAACTAATAGTTAAAATTCAATCTGACCAACTCCATTTGACCAAAAATTAAGGTTTACTAGGAATAGTTTTCGTAATTTTGAACAACTGATTCTAGAATCTTATAGCAGATGCTACAATAATATCTTTTTAGGACCTTAGTTGAAAACTTATTTTTGGAATTTACCAGAATTCATTAAGAATATGCAGTGACCAAAACGTTCTTTTGTTTGTTACTATTTTCAATTTTTTCTTAGTTTTTTTTTCAAACTTTCTAACTCTTATTGATCAGTTCCCGCCAATCAGGAATTTTTATTTCAGAATTCTAAAGTAAATAAGTCTTTCCAAGGCTTATCTAAATAGTGAAATTTTTGAAATGAGAAAGAATATTCTTTTCTCAAAATTTGCATGTCAAGAAAATTTTAAAGTGAAAAAAGAATAAAAAAAAGAAGAAAAAGAGACAGAGAGAAAGAAAAACAAAGAGAAAGATACAGAAGGAGAGAGAGAGAAAAAAAGAGATAGAGAGAATGTGAGAGAGAGAGGGCCCAAATTGCTAAGCAGTGGCAAAGTATGGCATTTGGCGCAATTGGCACATTGCTGTGGCACGATCTCTTTTGTTGATTAGAAATAGCACGCGATTATTAGATTCCAATTCAAATGATTACTCTCTGAATATTATTTGAATATTCTGCGATCGCTTGGTCAATACAACCATCCCTGATGAGAAAAATGAAGCAATTGTTTTTTTTTAGCAAACGAAACAAATTAGCAAAAATCCTAAAGTATCTTTCTCGGGGAAAATACGAAATTTTAGATTTGATAAACAATGGATTGAAAACTCCACTCTAAGATTTTTTGGATTTTAGGTTTAACATTTTTAAGGCTTTTCGAATTTGATTATGCCATTTATTTAGTGCACTGATCACTCGATATTGCTTAGTAAATTCACAAACTAGGTTTTGATTCGTGCAATAGTCAAAATGTTTCAAAAGTTTCTAATTGAAACGAAAATTTATGAAAAATGGGTAATTTTGAAATTAGCTATAAATAGAAGGGCATTGTGGTCTATAAAATTATTCGAAAGTTCCAAACGAGATATAATACCTGGTTTGCTTTCATTTGCTTTCAACTAACCCAAGAAAGGGGGCACCGTTAGCTATAGCTTTTGTTGCTTATGCGTAAATCCTGTGATAAGGGGGGAACGGAATGATTTGGTTCACCGGGAAGTTAGCGAATTCATCCAACATTTTAAGAGCATAGACGTGCGACACATAATATTTTATAGGAAATTCAAATAACGTTTTTATAAAAAATAAATACACGTAAATAGGAAAACACAGTTGCGTTTTAATAAAAAAAAAACGCAAATAGAAAGGAGAGACTTCGAGTCATATGGATTTAAATGCCTGCATAATTATTTTTTAAACAAGGTTCGATATGCCTACATATTTGTTAAAATGTTGGTGAATGTGGAATGTACCATTGACAAAGGTTACTTCTTAATGGACATTTATTACCAGGATTGGGTTGAAAACTTCGGGTTGATAAGGTTACGGAGATTTTGGTTGATAAATCATGGGAGTAACTTATTTTTATATTCGCATGCAATGTTTGAAGGACATAAAATGATTTGAATAGTCATTTTTTTAAATGCAATCTTCCTGATTTAACAATAATTTTTGAATTCTCAATAAGGATGCTCAGATGTCTGGTGACACCCTCGGCCAACTCCTTTACTGTTTACTCCCCCCCCAAGAAAAACCAGTCTAAATAAAAGTCCTGATATTGAGAAATAATATGAGAGAGTTCAATTATTTGAGTATATACGCACAGATGAAACTTGGAATATAGATCTTGTTCAATTTAAAAATCCTAGTTTATTTAAACATCAGTTTAAATAAACGATATAATTATTATAGTTTTGTTATTATATATATATATATATATATATATATATATATATATATATATATATATATATATATATATATATATATATATATATTATATATATATATATATATATATATATATACAGTTTTTATTTTTTCATATAGTTTTATTATTATAAATATAATAATAAATCTATAAGAATATCTCTTGTCAGAAAGCAGTTGAACTACTTCACTTTTTTCATCATTAGTGAGAGATGACTTTTCAATACTTATTAATATTAGGCTTTTCAGTCATGTGATATCAAAAATGTGTTTGCTAATTTCAGTTGAAAAATGCGAATTAAATGCTGTTGCAATCAGTAATCTGTTTGAACCACATAGCCTCACGAATAAATTTCTCCACCGCAGTAGTAAAGACTCCATAGCATCTTTTGGTTTTTGATGAGCTTTATCATCTTTAGCTCTAAGGCTTTTCTCTTTAGCTTTAACTTTAGCTCTTTATTCTCTTTATTCTCACATAATTTACGGATTTGTCCTTTTGAATTTTTCTCTATCGTTCATTATTAATCATGGCTAAATTCAACTAAATTCCAGACAGATGTAAATATGTTACTGTGTCCGTAAATATAGCCACTGTAGTCTCTACTTTTTAATTATTTCACAACCTCAACCTATCCTCCACTCATCTATTCTTTTTTCATCAGCTCGTGAAACTAGTAGCCAATCCCCATAGGTGGAGAGTCAAGAGGAGGTAGGGTTTGGGGCAGTTACCCTTTATAAAAGATATTTTTCTGTATATCCGTCGAAAAATACCTCTTTTTGGTATTTCAAGGAAAAATAACGAAACAACAATAAAATTGCCCCCTATATTTTGGATATTTTTTTTTATCTTTTCTACATTTTTGTGAACTGGAGCTACTGTGCTGAGTCAGAAGAAGAGCAGACAGGTGTGTTGCGTTATGGGTTATTTCTTCAGCTTCAAGATATGAATAAGTTCTTCCCGATCACAAGCTGCTTCAAAGAACCCCAGTTTCGGAGCATGCAAACGTCTTGAGACTTTTCCCACTGAAGATAAAACTTCCACAGACGCACTAAATGTAATAAATCTATAAATGGGAGCTGTTAAAACAGTTCAGCAGATATCCTACATAAACTTGGGATTCAATTGAAATTGTTTTCATCTAGCAACACGGCCGCAATAAATTTGTCACGTATTTGGACTACATCATGGCGGGAACTCCATCTTGTGTCGGAATGTCTTTTCAAAGTTCAAGTGACAAGTAGTCTGAACGCTTTCTGATGGTAAGTAGATGAAAAAAGTAAAGAACTTTTAGCAAAGAATTTTATTCCCTCAAAATTTGGATGCCTCGCCTCCATTTGGATTCCCGGGACTGCCACCTATCGCTCCCTTCTCTGGCTTCCATTGGTTTGTAATCACATTATACGTTACTGACCTAACGACTAATCAATTTCTATAATGAAAAGATAACCTCAAAGAAACATATTAAAATACCAACTTAGAAAAAATTTAAACAGCTTACCTGTGAACATAAGTTCAGCTAAATAGCTAATACCTTAGCGACATCTATGCCATCGCTGTCAACCGTCAACTGGAAAATTTAAACAGCTTACCTTCGAACATATTTTAGTTCATCTAAATAGCTACAACCTCTAGCAACATCTAAGGCCATTGCTGTCAATCGTCTAGAGGAAAATTTAAACAGCTTACCTGTGAACATATTTTAGTTCAGCTAAATAGCTAAGATCTCTAGCGACATCTAAGGCCATCGCTGTCAACCGTCTACTGGAAAATTTAAACAGCTTACCTGTGAACATACTTTAGTTCAGCTAAATAGCTAAGACCTCTAGCGACATCTAAGGCCATCGCTGTCAACCGTCTACTGGAAACTTCGTCATTTTCTTCTCTATTTTTTTCATTTACTAAATGTCTTCTAGCTAATAAATAGGTTTTCAGGTCCCCTAGAAGTCCAAAAAATATTTTATTTTTGCAATACACAAATACACATAAACTGAAAAATATATCATATTTGGAAAACACAATACTTTTAGGGGAAATTCCCCTAAAAATGTTTTCCCCTGTTGAAAATGTTTTTGTTTTTTATGTATTTGTTTAGTTTTTGTTTCTCCCCTGTTTTTTTCCTGGCCATAGAGCCTTACGGGGGAGTTTGAAGTTTTAATTGAAGTTTATTTTGTTGAGTTTATTTATTGAATAAAATTGATTGATTGATTGAATACAGTTTAGGTTCTTGCGAAAAAATTGAAGTTTTTGTTACATGACATTTCTTTTAAATGGAAAATATATAAATACATTCTAAGACCACACTGGCTATACATAACGTACGAAAAAAAAGAGCAAAGGAAACAAAAAATGAAAAATAAAATAAAAAAGGTGAGAAAACGAGGAACTTGAGTGTCTATTCTGCTCTCTTTAGATTCACTTAGGAAGGTTAGATTTTGTTTGATTGTTTTTTTTTTTTTTTTTTTTTTTTTAGCACTGAAGACGACTTGGCGGAGGTCCTTGTCGAAATATTTGTTTGTTCTTCGTCTTCATATTTTGCCACTGGCTGACAAAATCCTCGCTTTCTCACCTTTTTGATTTTATTTTTCATTGATTATTTCCTTTCCTCTCTTCTTTTCATACGTAATGGAAAAGATGGCAAGATAAAGAAACAAAAGACTGAAAAGACAAATGAGATGACTAAAAAATATGTCATAATGGAAAAACTACTACTACTACTACTACTACTACTACTACTACTACTACTACTACTACTACTACTACTACTACTACTACTACTACTAACAACTCACCACAGCTGAGCCGCAGTACCAAGCCGCCTGAGGCCAACAGAGCCATATACTATTCTCTGCCATTCCAATATATTCAAAGCCTCCCTCATTAAACCCTCTTATGAAGTTCCCATTTCCCTTAAATCTTTCCTTATGACATCCTCCAACCCTAACCGAGGATGACCTACTTTCCGTTTAGCTCTAGAAAATTGGCCGAAAAGGATAATATTTGACAATCTATCATCCTTTATCCGCAGAACGCGCCCTAGCCATCTTAATCTTTCTCTCAATATAGCCCTAGAATTTGGAAAACATTTGGGAGAAAATATTTTTTTGAAACCGTTCACCCTCCCCCTCCAATATGATAAAAGATCAGTGTAACATTTCTTCCTGCACATATTTTATCTGGGTTGTTTGAACTAGTTTGTTGTTCTTCTTCCCTCACAAGAATTTAAATCATCGCGGTAAGCGAGTTTATTTTTCACTAGTGTATGAACTAGACGAAAGATGTTTTCAAGGCTAAAGATACTAAAATTAATAAAGATTAGGTCCTTGCCGAAGATACTGAATTTTTTAATTTCGTGAAATTAAACTGAATTTCTTCATTACATGCAAATTATTAAATGGGGAAGATGTTAAGATAAGAAACAAAAATTTCAGAGAAAAAAAAATTCAATTAATGATATTACTGAAAAATTGTTCTTATTAAGAAGGAAAACATGATAAGGATCAATTTATGAGCAAATCAAAAATAAGCGCCTGGGGCCATAGACATCCCTGTAGGCCTACCCAGTTTCTGTTAAAGAAATAGCATATACCTCAATGATGCTATATTAACACCCGTTGAATGCTTAGAATTGTTTTTTTTAATCTTATTTAGGAGGATTCGATACCTTAAACATCATTTTGTGAGTCTCAACGTCGGTTGGCTGTCTCAAAGACAAAGGGACCATTCGAATTAACCCAGGGGACTATTTATCATTAAAACTTATTGAGAATTTGTGGTTTCACTATGAAATTTGATTGAAAAGACAATGAAATTGTGTCGACAAGGCTTTCAATCAAAGCGAGTTGAACACAGGAAACTCGCAGAGCTGCCAAATTGATCAAATGATATTTGTTCTGAGGTGGTCTTTGGCATTTTTCTAGCAAGTATGCTAGACAGTTTTTTTGGGACAGGCCTTTCATGAATCTTAAAAAGAAAATTCTGCTCCGTTTAATCGAAAAATCTAAATTTACATTTTCTACTGATATAAGTTTCACTAAAACTGAATAAATCCGGCACCAAAAAAGAGAAGTTACAAGATTTTCCTAAGATTATCAGGGAAAGTAGGAGTCGGCTTCTAGTTTTCTGCCGTTTATTCAGATCGTTTTTTCAAGTTCTAAAATGTATGGCAACACCGCCCAATGCCTGAATACAGCTATAATTATTATACAATTAATACAGTTAGAAAAATATGCAGTCAGAAGCGCCACACGTTCTTACTCACAAAAGAATTGACGCCTTTCATAAATTTTAAAAAGAAAATTCTGCTCCGTTTAATCGAAACATCTAAATTTAAATTTTCTACTGGAAGTTTCACTAAAAGTGATTATCAGGGAAAGTAGATGTCACTTTTATGTAAACTACTGTATACCAAATAAAATTTCAAAATTCAAATGCATGGCCGTTTATCCGCGCTCCCGCTGTTTACCCGAGCTTCGTTGAAAGTAGGTATCTAGTTTTATGCCGTTTATTCGGATTGTCTTTTCAAGTTCTTGAATTTATGACAAGACCGGCCGATCATTTCTAAATAGTTCGACGACACAAACTAATAAAGGTTATAATAGATGAGATAATCTGATTCTTTATGGCATCGACTTCCTTTCAATGCTTCTCTAAATACGCTTAAGCCAAAGAGCGGACTCAATCATGTCTTATAATTTTTTTCGTGCTAATGACATAAATTTTAATTGCTAATGACGTAAATGACGTAAATGACGTAATGACGTAATTTTTTTCGTGTTAATGACGTAAATGACGCTAATTGACGTAATGACGTAAAATGACGCTTAATTGAGAGTAGACTAATGAGGAAAAGCGTTGATTGCATCGTCTTAATGGATAGAGTAATTAATTATAAAAAAACAGATGAATGGTAAGTCTTAAGACCGATTAAGAGCCAAAGTATCGCTGCAAGGTTAGTCTTATGGTAGATTACACAAATCTAAGGTCTTACCTCCAGGGGCGTCGATTCACGAAAATTTTATTGCACTTAAAGAAGAAAGTTACGCTGCCTCCAGATTACATTCCCCAATCAAAGAGTTCGTGGTAACGAACTGTAGGTAAGGAGCAACTCGGCTCAATAGTAACTGAAACTCTAAAAAACAGAATTTTAATACCAATAGATATATCAAAAGAATTGGCTTATTATGCTGATTCCAAATATAACTTTCATTAAGTTTAGTCTTAGTCATCAATAGCTACTAGCGTAAGAACATTTGTCTGATTTTCGAAAAAAGGGGAAAGACCCTATAAAAGTCATAGAATTTCAATGAAAATCACACCGTCAGTTTCAGCGTATCAAAGAACCCTACTGTTGAGGTTCCAAGATCCCATCTACAAAAATGTGGAATTTTGTAATTTTTGGCAGAAGAAAGATCCCGGATACGTGTTTACTTTTTTTCCAGGGGTGATCGCATCGACCCAGTAGGCCTAGAACGTCAGGAGAGGGCTTATTCTAACGGAAATAAAAGTTTTAGTGACAAAAAATTGGAGGGAAGCTAGGCCCCCTCCCACGCCACTTTTTTCCAAAATCGTCCGATCAAAATTCTGAGATAGTTATTGTGTTAAGCATAATTGAAAGGCATAATAACTATGTCTTTGGAAATAACATGACCCCTCAAAGCCCCTGGGGAAATGGTTGCAAGTTATGAACTTTGCCCATTGCTTACATTACTTTGCCATTGCTGAACTTTTCCCTTTAAAGTATAACATTAGCCCATTGTTTACGTGTAGTATTTGTTATTGGGAAGTATACATACACATTTAGGGTGGGGAGGGGAGAAAAATTTTCTACTGGGGGACTTATACAGGGAGAAATGTTCATGGAGAGAGAATTTTCCAGAGGATTCACTTTTCTGGGGAAATTTTACAATGGGGGAATTTGCTAAAATTCATATACGAACTTTCTTTATATGTCTTGATTTCTCTTTATCGATTCAATTTTACGTGTCGATATGTTAAGGGTAATTGTCCGGAGTAAGTTTTCGCCAGGATTGAATTGCCCAGATGTTAATTCCGTGGGGAGGGGACTTTTCACGTGAAAGTGGAGCCAGATGTCTTGTTTTTTTAACGATCAAAAATTAAATAAAAAAACAAGTTTTTTTCAACTGAAAGTAAGGAGCAACATAAACCTTAAAACGAGTAAAAATTATTACGTATATTAGGGGGGTTGCCCCTCCTTAACACCTCGCTCTTTTCGCTAAAGTTTCTCAGCACTTAAAAAAACTTCTTATTGTTTTAATTAAAGGAGCCTTGTGTTCGTTTAATTTAACCTTGTGTGTTAACCTTGTGTTAGTTAGAATTTATTTTTCTAAACCTAGGGAAGAGGGCAATTTTTATATTTTCTGTTTTTTTTCTCAGTGGAAATACCAAAATAAGTATATTCCAAAATTTATGAGGGCAAAAAATGGGCACTGTAGGTTTCAAAGTATGATCAAATGAGTCCCTTCCGGCAGTCAGTTTCTATGACCGTAGTAAGTCGTAGAGGCGAAGTGGCCATCAAAAGTGGCTTCTACGAAGCCACTTTTGATGCAAAAAAGAGAATGACAGAAAACTGAAATCTACAACTTATCTCTACTTTTCTATTTTGTATTAGGTAATAAATAAAACAAAATTTATTGGTTGTAAGCACAGTTTATAGAATTAGCAGTATGATCATTCCCTATCTCACCCATTATAAAAACCCGGACCGGGGTGTGAGTGCTCCAGAGAACGTTTTTGCAGATATAAACATAAGCGGCATCAGATCTTTTCACGGGTAGACAAGCCAGATTTCTCTTGGACGCGAAACTTGGCTTCAACGTTGGAACACTAATTTTGAAGAAACTAATTTTAAATTAATTTATTCCAATACATACATGAAAATCGGTAGTTAGTAGTGTAATGTTATTATTAGATGTTTTTAGGAATTAAAAATAGGTTTCGAAGTCTCAAGTTGGTTTCAAAGGCATTTTGAGAAAGTGTTTGCCAAAATACGTGTTCCAGGGAAATTGGACCTCTGATGGCAGATCAAATGAGAGGAGCTGTTTGTACGCGCCGATATATATATATATATATATATATATATATATATATATATATATATATATATATATATATATATATATATATATATATATAAGATAAGATAAGTTTTATTCTTCATTAAATACACATATAATATTACATGTTATTAATCCCTCAAAGGCTCATTGGCCTGTACAAAGAGGGACGACATATGAATTACATACTCAGAGATAAAAAACAAAAGAAAATTTAAAATGATCACTTACTCACATATGAAGGAGAAGAAAAGAAAATATAGATAAACTGGAAACTATAGAAAAAATAAATAAACTAAATTTATTAATTATATTAAATAGACTCACAAAAAAAAAAAAAAAAAAAAAAAAAAAAAAAAATTATATTATTATTACTTTAAGCGAATCCCTATCGTCGAAACAGAATTATGTGTATTGTCAGGTAAAACCAACACCATAATAGCTGTTACGATATTATTCATAACTCATATCCAAGATATTAAAAAATCAAAACTTAAGCCATGTACAGCCCTTTTAAGCTTATATTTAAAACTATATAAATTCCAATTCAATCAGCTCTGCTTATTTCTGAGGCTAGGTAGCAAAATTGAGGTTTATGGGTTAATTCAGTCATAAGGCTTATAATTATTGGACTGTAATAAAATGGTGCGAAAGCAATAAAATTTAACCCGTCTTCATGAATGCTACTCCTTAGTGAACTATACAAGTTTCAGCAATAAATATTGATAGTCATACCTGAGGTCTTGGAGTCATAGCGCAGAGAAGACCACCATAAAACAAAACTAAACATTCAGGGGACATCAACTCCACAAAAAAAAAAAAAAAAAAAAAAAAAAAAAAAAAATCAGTTTGATTCTTAACTAAATGGTCCTTAAGAATCCTCTTGAAAGTGCCAAATGAGTGGCATTTCTGTACTGAAGAAGGCAGGGAGTTCCAAACCTGATGACAAGCGATGAGGGGATTGAAATCTGACCGCACAGTGGGAGTAGGAGGAATGCAGATATTATGTGACGAACGAAGGTTATATGGAGCTGAATCAGAAATAAACTGAGGAGTTTTTTGAAGAGATTTTGGAAGATTGCCATGAAGCTGATGAAAAACAAAAGAAGCACAAGAAAGAATGTAGATAGACTGTAGATATAGAAGCGGTCTTGGTGAAGAACTGTTGGTGTCCATAACCAGACACCGTGTTTTATCATATATGACAGAAAGCGACCGCAGTGTAGAAGGAAAAGTAGACATCCATACTATGGGGCAATAAGAGACATATGACTGGACAAGGCAGAAAAAAAGAAGCTTCAGAATAGATCCAGGAAAGGTGTGTTTGAGTTTTCGAATGACACCCAAACTCCGTGAGACCTTAACCCTAATCATGGCTATATTGTGTCTAAATGAAAGGTTCTCATCAAGCAGGATACCAAGATACCGGACCAACCGATTCTTTGGTCTACACAAGGGGTACCTGAAGCTGTGTCAGTTGAGGGAAAGCTACACCAATTCGAGAAAAAATAAGAAAATGTGACTTGGTAACATTCAAGGCCAAGCAATTCGCCTCAAACCATGTAACTACTCTCTCAAATATTGCCACCAGATTAGATCTGACATCACATTCCGTCCTCCCTAAAGTCCCAAAAGTGCTATCGTCAGCAAAAGCAACTAGGGCAATCTTCATTAGAAGTAGCATTGGGAAACAAAGGAACATCCGGATGACAAAGATTGCAGCATACTAGAGGACTGGTGCTCTTGACTGTTGAAATAAGATCATTGACATAAATCAGAAATAAAACGGGGCCAAGAACAGATCCCTGGGGGACACCATATTCTACTTCAGAAGGGCTCTGGAAAAGCGTATCAATTGAAATAAGTCTACCACAAAGATATGATTCAAATCAAGAGAAAACATTTGATCTTATACCAATATGCGATAATTTCCAAAGGAGAATTGGATGAGTCAAAGAATCAAAAGCTTTACGAACATCCAAAAATAAAGCTGCCGGGATAAGACCAAAATCTATTGCCGAATGAATGAAATTCAAAAGAGATGCAAAAGCATGCTCTGTAGAGTGATTCGCTCGGAATCCAAACTGGAAATCATGAAAAAATTTTTTGACATCCAGAAAACTAAGAAGCCTGGATAGCATAGCCTTCTAAAAAATTTTGCTGAAAACATATTTATATATATATATATATATATATATATATATATATATATATATATATATATATATATATATATATATATATATATATATATATATATATATATATATATATATATATGTATATATATATATATATATATATATAATTCCTATAAACATCTGAACTAATTTTATATATATATATATATATATATATATATATATATATATATATATATATATATATATATATATATATATATATATATATATATATATATATATATATATATATATATATATATATATATATATATATATATATATATATATATATATATATATATATATATATATATATATATATATATATATATATATATATATATATATATATATATATATATATATATATATATATATATAATTAGTTAAGATGTTTATAGGAATTAAAAGTAGGTTTCGAAGTCTCGAGTTGGTTTCAAAGGCATTTTGAGAAAGTTTCTGCCAAAATACGTGTTCCAGGGTAATTGGACCGCTAAAGGCAGATCAAATGAGAGGAGCTGTTTGTACGTGCCGATATATATATATATATATATATATATATATATATATATATATATATATATATATATATATATATATATATATATATATATATATATATATATATATATATATATATATATATATATATATATATATATATATATATATATATATATATATATATATATATATATATATATATATATATATATATATATATATATATATATATATACTACGAAAACTTTACGAAAATTAAAGTTTTTTTTTAAAGAAAAGTAAAGGCCATATTAAACTTAAGATCAGTAGAAATAAAATTTTCTGAAAGTTCCCAAAGAATTTTACGAAAAACGCTTCTTAACAGACGTTTGGTATTTTCTTGGATATGGCTATTATGGCAACTTTTACCACAGCAACCAATGTTTAGAATCCAAGTCCTAAAATTGGTCTTAATCAGGAACCCTTATCGCTATCTAAATTCACAAAGTGCAAAGATTTTCAAACAGAGGTGTTGATTGTTTAAAGTTCAGGATTTGTCTGCCCATTTCATACGAAAACATTGATTGAAAACGAAAGTAGTCTTATCTAGAAAATAAATATCGTAGAAAATAAACATCACGACGTGAAAAAAAAAAATGATAAACCATCCAGTGGCGGATCCAGAGGGGGGGGGGGGGCAATGGGTGCCCCTCTATAGTAGTCTAAAGTAGCGAATTTACCTAATTAACGCAAGTTTACATTAATTAAACTTGCTCCTAACGTAAGTTTATCGGATCAACCTATTTTGCGCCCCCCCTAAAAAAATCCTGGATCCGCCCCTGAAGCCATCACACCAATTCCACCAGTTCTTAGAAGAAAAACAAATTTCTTATTTTCACAAATTTCCTCAACCCCCACCCCCTTTATTATAAAATCCTACAGAGGCCGATCAGTTGAGTCCACTGTATGTAAATAATAGATTAAGTCATAATTTGTATATAAATTAAGTCATACCTGTGAGATGGGACACTTGCAATCCACTTGGCTAGCTCACCAATTTTTTTTCTGCTTTCGCAATTACGAATAATGCACTTTGTAACCATTTCTCATTGATTGACGAAAACCCACTAACCCGCTAATGCAGAAATAAGTGGGAGGAGCTTTTTGTTCGCACCGAGAATGAAGACCAGAAATGATCTGCGATAAACTTACTGGATAATTCTATAAACTGTGGTTGTAAGTAAGGAGCACCATTAAAACTTAAAACGAACATAAATTGTTCCATATATGAGGGGAAGGTATCCCTTGCTAACCCCTTGCTCTTTATGCTAAAGCTTTAAAGTTGTTCTGTTTTTAACACTTCTTGCTCAATTTCAGCAGCTCTTGTGCTTGAGCGGTCTTCATTAAAGATTTGTGCCAAAGTCAGACTTTAGTATAAAGAGCAAGGGATGAGGAAGTGGTAGTCCCCCCATATATGGAAGAATTTCTATTCGTTTTAAGTTTTAATGTTGCTACTTATTTTCATTCAAAAACATTTTTTTTATATTTTTTAAAAGTCAAAAATCTTTTTTTTATATTTTTTGTATTTCTGACCGTTTCTCAAATCATATCAGGAAATCCTCTTATGTTGAACTTTTCTCTTGTAAAATTCGCCCCGAAAAATTTCTCCTTATGGAAAATCCCCCACCCCACGCAAAATTCCCCTAATAAAATGTTGGCATATTTTCCAATAACAAATACTGTGAGTGAACAATGGGCAAATTACGTAGCTTACAGCCCCTTTCCCAGAGGCTATGTGGTTTACTTCAACTCCAACGGCCTAGTTATTGGACATTTTAACTATGTTGAATTGAAATCTCGAAATTTTGGTTTCTTTGGGGAAAAAAAGCGTGGGGGGGGGGTGCTAGTGACCCTCCATTCTTTTTGGAGAAAACTCTTCATTTTTGCTCGAATGAGCCGTCTCCCAATCAACCAGAACCATTGATTTGATACGATCATCCTTGGGAAAGAACAACAACAAATAGACATACATCGGTGTTCTTTTTTCTAGGAAAATTACAAAATTTCATATTTTTGTTGATAGGTTCTTGAAAAACTTACTGGGTTCTCAGATATGCTGAATCTTATGTTGCGATTTTCATTAAGATCTCCTGATATTTTGAGGGTTTTCCCCCCTTTATCGGATATCAGGCAAAACTTCTCAGGCCCGTAGCTTTTTATGGTTAAAATTAAACCTAACGAATTTTATATATTTAGAATCAGCATAAAAAGCAAATTCTTTCGAGGTATCAATTATTTTCAAAATTTCATTTTTTAGAGTTTCGGTCATTAATGGACTGAGCCGTTCCTTGCTTACAGTTTGTTACACACACAAACAGTGTTACAACACACAAACAGTGTTACAACACACAAACACACAAACACACAAACAAACACACAAACACACAAACAAACACATAAACAGTTTGTTACACACAAACTTTGTTACCATTCCTTGCTTACTGTTTGATACACACAAAATATTCTACTAGTCTTTTCTATCATTCTTTATGTGTTATATATATATATTTTCTTTCTTTTTCACTGTCTTTAAAAATTCCTGATTATTTTATCCTCTTTATTGTTTGTGATCAGTATTTGCACTAGCTAATCACGAAAATCAACCCCCTCAGCTATTCGGCTTGTATAGTGTTGGTTTTCGCCTGTGTTTACTCACTTTGGGAGAATCACGTTTGGATACACATTTTGCAATAAAAACATTTTGCAATACACATTTTGCAATAATAAAAAATTCAAGCCCTGCTTTCTTTTGGTACTTTTATAGAGATAACGAAAAGATGATCAACTAATAAGAGTGTGAGAAAACTGACTAGTTAGAGGTCAATTTACAATGAGATCGAGCCAACTCTGAGATTTTGCAATTCCAGCAAGAACTAGCTAGAACCACCATCGAAGTTCAATTCTGAAGATTTTTAGAACTTATTTTAGGCCAGCCAATCAGAAAGCTTCATTTCCAACCCTTAGCATTATAAAAAAAACTGTATAGGAAATTAAACCCTATGATACGCCCACATTCAAGTGCATGTTTATTATTGGCATGAATAAAGGAATCAGAGCATTCCTTTTTGATTTCCTGTTGTACTTCGGAAAATTTATGAAATTTTTTCATGTTAAATTTCGACAATCACTTTCCAATACCTTCAACTTAGCAAAAAAAAGTTCAAAATATGACTTTCCGAGCTTTAAAATCACGGTAGATTTATTCCTCTTATTTTTTATTTAATTTCAAATCATTTGATCGACATGTACCAAAAACAAGATTTTTCGGTTCATCCTCGATTTTTCTTTTCTTTTTCAGTTCATTTATTTTTTATTCATTTCTTCTGTTTCTGAAAGCCATTTCATTTAAATAGCTCTGACAGGTACCTAAATTTCAATTTATGGAGAAAAACCACAATAAGAAATAATTCTCTCATGACAAATACCGAACTCTACTGATACTTTGTAGAAGATTTATCAAGTTTATTTTAAGCATGAAATTAGGTAAGTCCTAAGAGAAACTCTGTTGTGGAAAAAATACACTTGCCTACTATTGGCTGTCAGCATTTAAAACTTTATTTTACCAGTGAACATAAAATCAACCAAATCAAACATTCTTAGGAATCAAACAAAACCTTTTTTTGTCATTGCTAGACAATTTTACAATGAAAGTATTTTAAAGTTTTTAATAACAATCAAAATTTAATTATTTAGCCATTTATTATTTATCAAACAGGCTTAAAACCACGTTTAAAAACCTGTTTTTAAATTATCATTATGAAAGCATTTTAAAAATAAAAATACTTTTATGCGGAGTTAAATTGATAAAAAGTGTTATCTTACCATCAAGTTTTAAAATTAGGCCTTTCTCGTGGCTTACTTTTGTGTTTTGAATGGTTGGCAATAGTTTTTCATTTAATTGTTTTTCATTTCTGTTTTTTTTTGTATAATCTGATTGTGACCAGCAGATTGCAGAAGGGTATGAAGATCACCTTTTTTATTTGAGAATAATATGCAGAGAAATGAATTATGTTATAATTTATTGATGTTTGATTTTTTATTTTTTTTTATCTCAGTAAGTAATTGGCTATTGTTCTCTGAGTTTGTGATCCGTATATGGTCCCAAAATTACAGGCCAAGGAGTCTTTGGAGGGGGGGCTAGAACAGTGTATTATGGTTTGTGTATTGATAATGAATAAAATATTATCTTATCTTAGGCCACTAAAAAATCACATAGAAATTCAATCATTGAATTTCAGAATACAAAAAAAAAAAAAATTCAATCACTGTTTCTGCAAAATCGAGATTAAGTTTTAACATGATGGCTTTTTTCTTCAAATAGTTGTATTTATCAAACCGGGGTTTTATCAAACCAGATAAACCATTTTAAATTTTTTTTTTAGATCCTCATTATGAAATAATTTTTAAGATCAAACCATTTTTAAGTGGAATTTGTGTTTGACATAATTGTATATATCATATAACCATAATATCATATAGCCATATAGCATAGATTCCAAAATTGTGTGCCCTCATACACAATTGTTTAAAAAGAATTGGTATCTTACCATATAGAATTAACTCTATGATTGTTCACACTGGTGCACAATTGTGGAAAAAAAATTATTATCTTACCGTATTGTACAAATTCCATGATTGTGTACACTGGTACACAATTATGTAAAAAAAAATGGATATCTTACCATATAGCATAAATTCCATAATTGTGTACACTGGCTCATTTCTGGTGCAAACACCAAGTAGTTTGACAACATTTTTGTGTTCGAAACGCTTCATCATTTCTGCTTCACTTAGAAAATCTAATTTTTCTTCCACCGTAGAGCCCATTTTCAGTGTTTTCACAGCTACAGCTACCTTAAATTGAACTTCAGAATAAAAAATCCGTTCTGATTAGAACATCTTTTTAATTTTGAACGGATCTGAACTCTTTAAAAATTTTATAACCTGATTTCAATCCACAATTATCTACGGAAGCGCAATTATTTACAGAAGTAAAAAAAAGGTAAAGAATACGGCATTGGACTTTACAGTCCCTACCGGCGGTGCTGATCTCCGTGTCTTGGCCCTTCAGCCAGGAGGTGCAATGGAGGTGCCAGGATGGTCTAGGGCCAACCATCCTGTGCTATCGCACACCCTTCCTCTTCATCTTCCCCAGATTTCTCCATGTACCCATTTAGAGCTGGGTCGAGTCTGGTTGAGCTTACAGAGTCACGTCACTGACCCCCGTCCCAAACCAAATAATTGGATACACTAGGATTTGAACCTTCACCCTCTCGGATAAAGAATCCTAAATCCAGCGTACCAATCCACTCGGAAAAAGTGAAAAAAATTACTATTCTGCAATATAAAAATATTATCACAAACTCAGCTACTAAACATAAGACATGCATTTCGACAAAATCTAAAAAATCTATTTAAAAATCTATTTTAATTTACCATTACAAAATTCTACTCAAAGATTTTATTGTTACAAAAAAGAAAAGAGCCATGCGAGAATAGATTCCTATAATTTGGTATATCTTATCGCAAAAATGGTTTTCTAGACCTCTGACCCCCCCCTCTAATCGGCATGGCAAAGTATTACAGACTAGCAAATTTTGGAACAATTTCCGATTTGTGACAATCCAGAGGACATTAAATATACCATACACCGCGTTCCAACAGTTTTTCATTTTATCTAAAGATAGGTAGCCTTACACACGTAAAAACACACGAGTGCCCTATTTTGTTTGTTTGGTAATTATTAGCATCAGTAGGTTGAAAGGATAACCGAATTTTATTGTTTGATAGCGTTAGATCATAATTTAGCGATTCAATTTTGAAATGATACGGGCTCCATATCGAACTTTTATGACTTGATATTACTACATAGCCAATTAAATACAAAATTGACATTTTTAAGCTTGTTTCAATCTAAAGCATGTGGGTTTGAAGATCTGGGGTATATTATGGAAAGTACAAACACAAGTTTTTCTAATTCAAATTAAAAGGGTTCTACCTCAAGATTCATTTTTTTTATTACAAGTATAATTTTCTGGGGCAAGGCAAGGATAAGAGTCAAACGTCATTGTTAGTCTACGGTAATGACAGTGGTTAAGTGGGATCCTGTAACGTTGGTGCTTCAGAAGGTTGAGGAGGATTTGTTGAATGTTTTCCAGAGGAGTTGTCTAAGAACAGTCTTAGATTGTTTGACTGTTTAGGTTGTTAGGTTGTTCGATCCCACTTTCAAGGGATATAACTAAAGAGATGTCAATATGGCTAGGCCATGTTTTTTTTATGGAGGAAGACAAATTGCCAAACATTGTGCTTGTTAGCCATCTCTCCAAGGCCGAACAATGAACAGATCGTTCCTGAATCTGGTGGGAGAAAATCAAAAGAAACAATTTAAAGGAAATTGGAACTTCATGGAAGGGGGTAAAAGAGTTATACTTTGAATTGATTCCTGTGGAGGAGGAGCGGGTGCAGATGTGATGGCCTCAGTGACCTCAGTGGATTTGTGCTGGAATGAGCTGTCTGCACTAGTGGCCTCAGTGGCCTCAATGGATTTGTGCTGGAATGAGCTGTCTGCACTCATGGCCTCAGTGGCCTCAGTGGATTTGTGCTGGAATGAGTTGTCTGCACTAGCAGTCGTAGTAATAGTAGTAGGGACATCAAGACCGTATCCAACGAGGGGGTGGGGTTAGAGGGTTTGAACCTCCCCAAAATGCGTGTCTGACTCGTAAAAAACGTAATAAAAATGCATAAGTAGAGAGCTATCTTATACTCCGATCAGAACCACGTGGTTTATGGTTTTCTCACTGAGAATGGAAAAACAGAATTTTTCTCACCTGAAAAAAACATGAATTTTGTCACATTTATGGATGTTTTCTTGGATGGTTATGTGTGTTGGTCAATTTATTTGATGTTTTTCATGGATGTCAACAGTAATTTATGTCTGTTTTATGGTTTTTGTCAGTGAGAATTTGAAAAACAGGAACTTTTTCACTTTTATGGATGTTTTTATGGTTTTTGTCAGTGAGAATGAAAAAACAGGAACTTTCTCACATTTATGTCTGTTTTATGGCTTTTGTTAGTGAGAATGGAAAAACAGGAACTGTCTCACTTTGATGAATTATTGAGTCTAATGGGGGCAGAGTCAATGACACTTTCTCCAAGGTCTCTTTCTCCAGGTGTGTTTTTGGCCAAGTGCCCGCTAGGGGAGAATGTTATGATCCAGAAATAGGAAATAGATTGTTTCCGAGGAAGCTAATTAATGTCTGACAGATAATGTGAAGTTAATTAATGTCTTTGGAGTTCGACCAGAATTGTTTCCGAGGCAAAGTTTAGATCACACATGACAGATGATGTCATGATTGATTGATTGACATGAAAGGGGAATTAATTTGTTGTTTCTAAGGGGAATTGTTTCCGAGCGAATTTTTTGATCTTAGCGATGAAGTGATTAGCGCGCGAAAGGGTTTCTTTGTAATTTCAAATGTGAAAGCACAGAGATGCCAAAACAAAAGGAACTCGCTGAAATTACGTTTAGGGATTATTTGGGCGATACCGTTTTAGCCATTTTAGGGAATTATTTCGGCGAAACAGTTAGAGACATTTTAAAAGATGATTTTAGAAAAGGTTTCAGAAGAGAATTTGAGGGTAAAACTCTGTGGTCGTTATAATACACAAGTTGTATTTTAACAGTGTCGTGAGGTCCCCTACCCCAACCCCAAAGGGTTCCGATCCCCCTACCCCAACCCCAAAGGGTTCCAATCCCCCTACCACAACCCCGAAGAAAACCCCCGGTCCTCAAAGGCCCCCCAGGCTTCCAAAGGGCCCCCGGACCTTAAAAGGCCCGCACCCGGTCCCAAAAGATCCACCCGCCCCTCCAAGGTCCTCCCCCGGTCCTCAAAGGTCCCCCAGGCGCCCACTGGGCCCCCGGACCCCCAAAGGCCCTCCCCGGGCCCCAAAGGCCCTCCCCGGGCCCCAAAGGCCCTCCCCCAGTCCACCAAGGTCCCCCCGGCTCCCCAAAGATCCCCCGGCCCTCAACGGCCCCCGGACCCCCAAAGGCCCACTCAAGTCCCCAAAGAGCCTCATCCCCATTTTTGTTAATACTTTTTTGTGCTTTTGAGACACAGAAGGGTCCCCATATTTCAAAAGGCTTTATTATATTTTTTCAGAACAAGTTTTTTTCTTAATGTCCTTCATAAACCAATTTTACAAGTTGAAGTAGTTATCTTTTTCACCACAACTTTACTTTACTACTTTTTGCACACCCCAAGATCAAGCAATACTTTTCAAAAGACATTTTAGAACAAGTTCCTTTCTTAATGTCATTCCTAAACCCATTTTAAAAATTGAAGTACCCAACCTTTTTGCACACAATTTTACTTTACAACTTTTTGCACAACCCCAGAATCAAGCAATACTTTTCAAAGGCATTTCAGGACAATTTTTTTCTTAATGTCCTTCATTAACCAATTTTACAGCTTGAAGTAGTTATCTTTTCCCCCACAACTTTACTATAAGGCTTTTTTGAATTACCTAATATCATGCAATACTTTTCAATGGCATTTCAGAACAAGTTTTTTTCTTAAGGTCCTTCCTAAACCCATTTTACAAGTTGAAGTACTTATCTTTTCCCCACAACTTTACTTTACGACTCTTTTGCACACCCAAACATCAAGCAATACTTTCCAAAAGGCTTTATTATATCTTTTCAGTACAAGTTCTTTTCTTAATATCCTTCCTAAACCAATTTTACAAATTCTGAATTTTTCCTTAGTAGATAGAAAAAGCTATATCATAGTTGCGAATATTTTCTCGGAAGATAAGCAGTTCTATTTCAATTTTAAATTTTATCAATGAAGTTAAGAAAAGTTAAAGTTCTCTTCTGAATTTTCTCAATGAAAAAGAAATTAGTTATTAATCAATTCTATTTTTTCCAAATAATATAAAAATTTTTCACTTCGGATCAAATTTTTCTCAAAGAGATGAAAAAATTTTAACTACTGTTCCTAATTTTTCACGGAGGATAGAAAAGTTCAAGTTCTCTTCTGAATTTTACCAAAGAACACACTCCAATTGTAATTTGTCCAGAGAAAATAAAAATCTTCCACTTCAGTTTTAAGTCCACCAAAGACATAAAGAAATTTAAAGTTCTATTCTAAATTTTTCCGTAGTATATAGAAAAAGCTATAGCATACTTGTGAATATTTTCCCGGAAGACAAAAAGTTCTAGTTCAATTTTTAATTTTATCAACGAAGTGAAGAAAAGTTCAAGTTCTATTCTGAATTTTTTCAATGAAAAAGAAATTAGTTATTGATTATTTCTATTTTTCCAAATAATATAAATATTTTCCAACTTCAAAATGGGCACACACAAAAACTTACACACACACACACAAAATTACACACACACACACACACACAAAAAAATACACACACACACACAAACTAACACACACACACAAACACACAAAATAATACACACACACAAAAACATACACACACACAAAAACTTACACAAGCACATAAAAACATACACACACACAAAAAAACTTACACAAAAAAAAACTTACACACACACAAAAAACTTACACACACAAAAACTTACACACACAAAAAAAACTTACACACACACACACACAAACTTACACACACAAAACTTACACCGCCAAACATAAATACACACACAAAAAAAATTACACACACACACAAAAACTTACACACACACAAAAAATTACACACACACAAAAACACACACACAAAAAAAAAACAAAAAACAAAAAAACAAAAACACACACACAAAATATTACACACACACACACAAATAATAACAAACACACAAGTTTACATAAACACACACACAAAAAAATACACACACACAAACAAAATAACACACACACACAAAATATAACACACACACAAAAAAAAACACACACACACAAAATTACACACACACACACAAAAACTTACACACACAAAAAAAATTACACACTCACAAAAAAAATTACACACACACACAAACTTACACACACACAAAAACTTACACACACACAAAAAAAAATAATCCTACACAAATAATTAAACACACACACACACATACACACACACAATAAAATACACACACACACAAACTAATACACACACACAAAAAAATTACACACACACAAAAACTTACACACACACACAAAATATTACACACACACAAAAAATTACACACACACACACAAAAACTAACACACACACACACACAAAAATTTAAACACAAACACAAACAAACACACACACAAAAACTTACACGAAAACAAAAATTAAACACACACAAACACACAAAAACTAAAAAACCAACACAAAAACATACACTCAAAAATACACACAAAAACTAACAAAAACACAAAAAAAATTACAAACAAACACAAACTTACACACACACACAAACACTTAAACATAAACAAAAACATACACACACACAAAATATGAAACACACAAAAAAACTAAACCACACAAAAAAACTTACACACACACAAAAACTTACACCCACACAAAAACTTACACACACACACAAAACTTA